>NW_022261980.1:1280112-1580112 GCF_002021735.2 Oncorhynchus kisutch
CATCCCTCCTACAGGTAAATATCACCCAGTCAGTGGGGATCCCTGGCATCATCCCTCCTACAGGTAAATATCACCCAGTCAGTGGGATCCCTGGCATCATCCCTCCTACAGGTAAATATCACCCAGTCAGTGGGGATCCCTAGCATCATCCCTCCTACAGGTATATCACCCAGTCACTATGGAGTGACCTGTCCTTTTCATATCATTCCACCTGATTGACCTTGCGGTGGCTCTGTGACTAGTGTCAGGTAAATCTACAGTCACTGTACTTTCATTATTCCCTTCTGGATGTGTTTATTTTATGGATGGTTATGGTAAAGGTAAATGTAAGGTTAAGGTACTTTGCTCAGACAGGTTGTGTAATACTGAACTTCCCCTTTAAGGGTTGCGTGTTGCGGGGTGGGTGTTGGGTGTTGTTGGGTTGTGTGTGGTTGGGTTGTGGTTGTGGTTGGGTTGTGTTGTGTGGGTTTGGGTTGGGTGTGGGGTGGGTGGGGGTGGGGGTTGGTTGGTGTTGGAGTTGGATTGGGTGTGGTGGGTGGGGTTGGTTGGTGGATTAGTTTGGGTTGGTGTGGGGGGTGGGTTGGGTTGGGTGTGGTGGAGTTGGGTTGGGTGTGTTGGGGTTAGGTTAGTTGGGTGGGATTAGTTTGGGTTGGGTGTGGTTGGGTGTGGTTGGGTGTGTGGGTGGGGTTAGGTTAGTTTAGGTTGTGTGTTGTGGTTGGTTGGGTTTGGGTGGGGTTGGGTTGGGTTGGGTTGGGTTGGTTGGGTTGGGTATTGGTTAGGTTGTGGTTAGGTTAGGTTAGTTAGGTTTGGGGTTGGGTTGGGTTGGGTGGTTAGGTTAGGTTGGGTTGTTGGTTGGTTGGGTGTAGTGGGGTGGGGTTGAGTTGGGTTCAGTCGGGTTGAGTTTGGTTGGTGATAACTGTCTGTTGTGCCTGTGTTGCAGGGAAGACCCCAGAGGACGATGACAACACCAAGCAGAGGCGGCCAAGATGCAGAAGGAGTATGAGAACCTGAAAGACTCAACCAAGGAAGAAGCGCCGTCCACTGAGACCAGGCGAGTTCAAGAAGGATTCTGTTTGCAGCGAACATGTTACCAGAGTAACCATTTGAGTTGAACAATTTTATGAACATTTCAAAATGTTATCTCCCTCTCTATTATAGATCACCCAGGCAAGTCTGAGATCTACTTGGAAGCCATCAGGAAGAACATTGAGTGGCTGAAGAAGAAACACAACAAAGACGAGGGCAAAGATGTAAGACAACTATATATATATATATATATATATATATATATATGTGTGTGTGTATGTGTATATATATATATGTATATATATATATATGTGTGTATGTTATATATATATATATGTATATGTATGTATATATATATATATATATATACATAGAGAGAGAGAGGAAAGAGAGAGAGAGAGAGAGAGAGAGAGAGGCACTCTCTTTAAACACTTTTGGAGTAATTCTAATCATTTTATTGTTGTATTGTGTTGTGTCTGCCACTTTGGTTTATGTTTATTTCACTGCTTTGGCAATGTTAACCGACTTTCCCTGCTAATAAAGCCCCTATGATTGAGAGATAGAGAACCGACAGACAGATTCTTGTCTTTCTGGTATAGGATTGGGGTGTTGGAGGGTCAACAAGGCTGGCTGCTGATCCAGTATGCTGTTACGTAAGATGTCTGTCTGGAGAATCATACAATCTCTGTAGGACCCAAACAGTCCCTTTGTTCAGTGTACAGTTTCAGCTAACGTTCCAACATTAGTACACACACACTCACACACACATACACACACACACACCGCCCGCCCCTCCTACTGCAAACTGTGTCTGGTCACAGATAAGTCTGTAGCGACACACTGAAGAATAGTTCAATTAAAGTCTGCTTTGTCCAGCTGGATTTGCAATTAAAATAAGCTTGGTGGGTGATGCGTTACCCCCACGCCTCATGAATATGGATAAGGCTTGGCATGCATCCAAATGGCACATTATTCCCTATATAGTGCACTACTGGCACTACCCTATGGGCCCTGGTCAAAAAGTAGTGCATTCCATAGGGACTAGAATGCCATTTGGAACTGGGACACAGACTTGATGAGTCTGCTGGCCCTAATTACTGTGATTGTGGTGTGTGCATGTGTGCGTGTGTGTGTGTATCTACTCCCAGTTACCCTCATCAACCCTCACAGCAGAGGACCCAGACCAGACATTCCTGTTATGACACTGCAACTATCAGCCATTGTTTCATTGACTTAATGTAATCCTGTAGACATCCACTTGTCAATAAGAGTGAAGCAGATTCGTTCATCCAAGTGTTCCGTCAGTTCCCATTGGTGGTTCATTGAGTAGAAGACTATGAAATGTTAATGAGGGTAGTCTATGCATTGGTATGAGACCAGCCCAGTCCGACTGTCTGGTGTGGAGGACCACTGGGACCCTCCTAATAACCAATCAACTGTCTATTGTACAGCCATAAAGACAGACACTTAGATATATTTGTTGTTATATTGGAGGTATAATTAGTTATAGATATTTTTAGGATATTCTTATGGTGAGTGTATTTTCTCTCTCCTGAGTGTACTGTCCAGGGACCGTATTTATCAATCACCTAAGAGTAGGAGTTCTGATTAGGGATCAGTTCTGCCTTTTAGATCACAAAGAATACGATTACATGGACAGGGAAAAAGTACTCTCACCCTGAGACGCTTGATACATCTCCTCTCTATATATACAGTATACTCTCTTCTTTGGCTGTGTGTCTTTGCAGGTCCTTCTCTCTCTTTTTCTCTCTCCTCTATCCTATCTCTGTCTCTGTCTCTCTCTCTCGCTCTCTCTCTTTCTCTCTCTCTCTCCTCTATCCTCTCTCTCCTCTCTCTCCTCTCTCTGTTATTTTGTCTGTGTGTGTTTAGTGCAGGTCCTCCCTCTCCCCTCTCCTCTCTCTCTCCTCTCTCTTCCTCTCTTCACTCTCTCTCCTCCACTCTCCTCTCTCTACTCTCTCTATCCTCTCTCCTATCTACCCTGTCTCTTCTCTCTCCTCTCAGCGAGACTGAATAGCTGCATTTTGGAGCTGCCTTACTCAACAAAAATGTACTAAAACAACAATACAATGGGAAAGTGACAATACAATGGGAAAGTGACAATACATGGGATGGTGACAATACATGGAAAAGTGACAATACATGGGAAAGTGACAATACATGGGAAAGTGACAATACAATGGGAAAGTGACAATACAATGTGAAAGTGACAATACATGGGAAAGTGACACTACAATGGGAAAGTGACAATACATGGGTAAGTGACAATACATGGGAAAGTGACACTACAATGGGAAAGTGACAATACATGGGAAAGTGACAATGCATGGGAAAGTGACACTACAATGGGAAAGTGACAATACATGGGAAAGTGACACTACAATGGGAAAGTAACAATACATGGGAAAGTAACAATACATGGGAAAGTGACAATACATGGGAAAGTAACAATACATGGGAAAGTGACAATACATGGGAAAGTGACAATACTTGGGAAAGTGACAATACATGGGAAAGTAACAATACATGGGAAAGTAACAGTGTATGCTTTATTAGATCAAGTGATTAAAAAAATATATATATATATGTTACCCCCCTTTTCTCCCCAATCTTGTCTCATCGCTGCAACTCCCAACAGGCTCGGGAGGTGAATGTCAAGTCATGCGTCCTCTGAAACATAACGCGCCAAACTACACTTCTTAACACCCGCCCCACTTAACCTGGAAGCCAGCCGCACCAATGTGTCGGAGGAAACACCGTTCAACTGACGACTGAGGTCAGCCTGCAGGTGCCTGGCCCACCACAAGGAGTCGCTAGTCGCAATGAGCCAAGTAAAGCCCCCCCAGCAAACCCTCCCCTAACCCGGATGACGCTGGGCCAAAACCCTCCCCTAACCCGGATGACGCTGGGGCCAATTTTGCACCGCCCCATGGGACTCCCGATCACAGCAGGTTGTGATATAACCTCGAATCCGGGTCTGTAGTGACGCATCTAGCACTGCGATGCAGTGCCTTAGACCGCCTCGCCAGTCAGGAGGCCCAATAAAATTGTTTTCTAACTGATATGATGCAGTTTATTGTTGTGACATGAAATAACAGAATTGCATGAAAATCTCTGTTATTTTGTTGGGGCCTCGTCCCACTGCCCTAAGTAGGGCATTGCCACTGTTGTGTGTGTGGAGTGCAGGTCTCCTCTCTGTACCCATTGTGGTTGATTAGTATGCCAGTCAGGCAGTCCGGTGGGTGTCTGGGAAGGGAGGGGCCTCTCGTCCTTACTGATGGCAGAGAGGAGACATCTGATGGGGAGGTAATAGAGAGAGTCAGGGCCCTGTCAACATGGAGCTACTCATAGAGAAAACACACACAGTAGGAAACAGGTTCCACTTCCTGTTTCAGTATGCCAGTGAGCTTTCCTCAGGTACTGACACTGTTGGGTTATTCACCAGAAGATCTATTCACCCAGATATGATCAATTATGGAAATGAGATGTGAAGTCACTCAAAAGTCCCGTGAACAGTTTGTAATGTGTAGGGAACGGTTTGTAATGTGTAGGGAATGGTAGGGAGATTCTCCATTGAAGTCATTTTTAGTCCAGGACCAGGCTTAAATCTGTGTCTGGGAAAGCAGCCTATAGTGTATAAGAGAGCATTTAGATTAGCCACAGATATTAGAGAGGATATTCTGATCTGTTTCTGTATCATTTGTATATTGTAAACACAATTTACTGAGTGACATTATAATGAATTATGGAAATATCAGCTCAACGCAGGCTTTTATTTAAAACCCATTAGGTTTGTTTTGTCTCTCTCTTTATCTGTCTCTCTCCCTCTCTCTGTTTCTCTCTCTGTTTCTCTCTGTTTCTCTCTCTCTCTCTCTCTCCCTCTCTCCCTCTCTCTCTGTCTCTCTCTCTCTCTCTCTCTCTCTCTCTCCCCTCTCTGTTTCTACTCGGTCTGTTCTCTCTCCCCTCTCTGTTGTCCCTCGCCTCTCCCATCTCTCTGTTTTTCTCCCTCTCTCTCTCTCTCTCTCTCTTCTCCTCTCTCCCTCTCTCTCTCTCGGCTTCTCCTCTCTCTCTCTCTCTCTCCTCTCTCTCTCTCTCTCCTTCTTGTCTCTCTCCTGTTCTCGTTCCCTCTCTCTCCCTCTCTGTTTCTCTCTCTCTCTCCCCTCTCTGTTTCTCTCCCTCTCTCCCTCTCTGTTTCTCTCCTGTTTCTCTCCCTCTCTCCCTCTCTCCCTCTCTCTTTCTCTCTGTTTCTCTCCCTCTCTCTCTCTCTCTCTCTCTCTCTCCCTCTCTCTGTTTCTCTCCTCTCCTGTTTCCTCCCTCTCTCTCTCTCTCTCCTCTCTCCCCCCTCTGTCTCTCCCTCTCTCCCTCTCTGTTTCCTCTCTGTTTCTCCCCTCTCCCCTCTCTGTTTCTCTCTGTTTCTCTCCCTCTCTCCTCTCTCCTCTCTCTGTTTCTCTCCCTTCTCTCTCTCTCTCTCTCTCTCTCCCTCTCTCTTTTCTCTCCCCTCTCCCTCTCTGTTTCTCTCTCTCTCCCTGTTCTCTTCTCTCTCTCCTCCTCTCTCTGTTTCCTCTCCTCCTCTCTCTCCCTCTCTGTTTCTCCCCTCTCTCTCTCTCTCTCTCTCTCTCTCTCTTCTCTCTCTCTCTCTCTCTCTCCCTCTGTTTCTCTCTGTTTTCTCTCTCTCTCTCTCACCTGTCTCTCCTCTGTTCAATACCAGCTGGGGGACAACATTACACAGTCATGGAAACAGAGTGGTTGCCTGGGTACACACACACTTACTGTATTTACCCTGGCCCAGCTCCTTCCATTAGAGATGTGTGTGTGTGAGTTGTGTGTGTGTGTGTACTGTACGTGCATGCTAGCGTACATGTGTGTTGTGTTTGTTCTAGGCATTGGTACAGGGTGGCTCTCTGTCTGTACATACTGTACCTAGAGGAACAGATGGACACTTCTCTGTCAGTACATACTGTAGCCAGGGGAACAGATGGACACTTCTCTGTCAATACATACTGTAACTAGAGGAACAGACGGACACTTCTCTGTCAGTACATACTGTAGCCAGGGAAACAGATGGACTGTTCTCTGTCAGTAGATACTGTAGCTAGAGGAATAGATGGACACTTCTCTGACAGTATATACTGTAGCTAGAGGAACAGATGGACACTTCTCTGACAGTACATACTGTAGCTAGAGGAACAGATGGACTGTTCTCTGACAGTATATACTGTAGCTAGAGGAACAGATGGACACTTCTCTGACAGTACATTACTGTAGCTAGAGGAACAGATGGACTGTTCTCTGACAGTATATACGTAGCTAGAGGAACAGATGGACACTTCTCTGACAGTACATACTGTAGCTAGAGGAACAGATGGACACTTCTCTGACAGTACATACTGTAGCTAGAGAAGATGGACACTTCTCTGACAGTATATACTGTAGCTAGAGGAACAGATGGACACTCTCTGACAGTACATACTGTTATAGCTAGAGGAAGAACAGGATGGACTGTTCTCTGACAGTACATACTGTAGCCAGAGGAACAGGATGGAACCTCTCTGTCAGTACATACTGTAGCCAGAGGAAACAGATGGGACTGTTCTCTGTCTGTACATACTGTAAACTAGAGGAACAGATGGACTGTTCTCTGTCAGTAATACTGTAGCTAGAGGAACAGATGCCAGGTCGCAATTGTAAATGAGAACTTGTTCTCAACTTGCCTACCTGGTTAAATAAAGGTTAAAATAAATAATAAATAAAATACTGTAACTAGAGGAACAGCATGGACTGTTCTCTGTCAGTACATACTGAACTAGAGGAACAGATGGGACTGTTCTCTGTCTGTAATACTGTAACTAGAGGAACAGATGGACTGTTCTTCTGTCTGTACATACTGTAACTAGAGGAACAGATGGACTGTTCTCTGTCTGTACATACTGTAACTAGAGGAACAGATGGACTGTTCTCTGTCTGTACATACTGTAACTAGAGGAACAGATGGACACTTCTCTGTCAGTAATACTGTAACTAGAGGAACAGATGGACACTTCTCTGTCAGTACATACTGTAACTAGAGGAACAGATGGACTGTTCTCCTGTCTGTACATACTGTAACTAGAGGAACAGATGGACTGTTCTCTGTCTGTACATACTGTAACTAGAGGAACAGATGGACTGTTCTCTGTCACATACTGTAACTAGAGGAACAGATGGACTGTCTCTGTCTGTAATACTGTAACTAGAGGAACAGATGGATGTTCTCTGTCTGTACATACTGTAACTAGAGGAACAGATGGACTGTTCTCTGTCTGTACATACTGTAACTAGAGGAACAGATGGACTGTTCTCTGTCTGTACATACTGTAACTAGAGGAACATGATGACTGTTCTCTGTCTGTACATACTGTAACTAGAGGAACAGATGGAACTGTTCTCTGTCTGTACATACTGTAACTAGAGGAACAGATGGACTGTTCCTCTGTGTACATACTGTAACTAGAGGAACAGATGGACTGTTCTCTGTCTGTACATACTGTAACTAGAGGAACAGATGGACTGTTTCTCTGTCTGTACATACTGTAACTAGAGGAACAGATGGACTGTTCTCTGTCTGTACATACTGTAACTAGAGGAACAGATGGACTGTTTCTGTCAGTACATACTGTAACTAGAGGAACAGATGGACTGTTCTCTGTCAGTACATACTGTAACTAGAGGAACAGATGGACTGTTCTCTGTCAGTACATACTGTAACTAGAGGAACAGATGGACTGTTCTCTGTCAGTACATACTGTAGCTAGAGGAACAGATGGACTGTTCTCTGTCAGTACATACTGTAGCTAGAGGAACAGATGGACTGTTCTCTGTCAGTACATACTGTAACTAGAGGAACAGATGGACTGTTCTCTGTCAGTACATACTGTAACTAGAGGAACAGATGGACTGTTCTCTGTCAGTACATACTGTAGCTAGAGGAACAGATGGACTGTTCTCTGTCAGTACATACTGTAACTAGAGGAACAGATGGACTGTTCTCTGTCTGTACATACTGTAACTAGAGGAACAGATGGACTGTTCTCTGTCTGTACATACTGTAACTAGAGGAACAGATGGACTGTTCTCTGTCTGTACATACTGTAACTAGAGGAACAGATGGACACTTCTCTGTCAGTACATACTGTAACTAGAGGAACAGATGGACACTTCTCTGTCAGTACATACTGTAACTAGAGGAACAGATGGACTGTTCTCTGTCTGTACATACTGTAACTAGAGGAACAGATGGACTGTTCTCTGTCTGTACATACTGTAACTAGAGGAACAGATGGACTGTTCTCTGTCTGTACATACTGTAACTAGAGGAACAGATGGACTGTTCTCTGTCTGTACATACTGTAACTAGAGGAACAGATGGACTGTTCTCTGTCTGTACATACTGTAACTAGAGGAACAGATGGACTGTTCTCTGTCTGTACATACTGTAACTAGAGGAACAGATGGACTGTTCTCTGTCTGTACATACTGTAACTAGAGGAACAGATGGACTGTTCTCTGTCTGTACATACTGTAACTAGAGGAACAGATGGACTGTTCTCTGTCTGTACATACTGTAACTAGAGGAACAGATGGACTGTTCTCTGTCTGTACATACTGTAACTAGAGGAACAGATGGACTGTTCTCTGTCTGTACATACTGTAACTAGAGGAACAGATGGACTGTTCTCTGTCTGTACATACTGTAACTAGAGGAACAGATGGACTGTTCTCTGTCCTGTACATACTGTAACTAGAGGAACAGATGGACTGTTCTCTGTCAGTACATACTGTAACTAGAGGAACAGATGGACTGTTCTCTGTCAGTACATACTGTAACTAGAGGAACAGATGGACTGTTCTCTGTCAGTACATACTGTACTAGAGGAACAGATGGACTGTTCTCTGTCAGTACATACTGTAGCTAGAGGAACAGATGGACTGTTCTCTGTCAGTACATACTGTAGCTAGAGGAACAGATGGACTGTTCTCTGTCAGTACATACTGTAACTAGAGGAACAGATGGACTGTTCTCTGTCAGTACATACTGTAACTAGAGGAACAGATGGACTGTTCTCTGTCAGTACATACTGTAGCTAGAGGAACAGATGGACTGTTCTCTGTCAGTACATACTGTAACTAGAGGAACAGATGGACTGTTCTCTGTCAGTACATACTGTAACTAGAGGAACAGATGGACTGTTCTCTGTCAGTACATACTGTAGCTAGAGGAACAGATGGACTGTTCTCTGTCAGTATATACTGTAGCTAGAGGAACAGATGGACACTTCTCTGTCAGTATATACTGTAGCTAGAGGAACAGATGGACACTTCTCTGTCAGTATATACTGTAGCTAGAGGAACAGATGGACTGTTCTCTGTCAGTACATACTGTAACTAGAGGAACAGATGGACACTTCTCTGAAAGTATATACTGTAACTAGAGGAACAGATGGACACTTCTCTGACAGTATATACTGTAACTAGAGGAACAGATGGACTGTTCTCTGTCAGTATATACTGTAGCTAGAGGAACAGATGGACTGTTCTCTGTCTGTACATACTGTAGCTAGAGGAACAGATGGACACTTCTCTGTCAGTATATACTGTAGCTAGAGGAACAGATGGACACTTCTCTGTCAGTATATACTGTAGCTAGAGGAACAGATGGACTGTTCTCTGTCAGTACATACTGTAACTAGAGGAACAGATGGACTGTTCTCTCTGCTTGACTCCATATCACCATCATTATCACAACCTCCTCCTCACTCCTCCACACTCTGCCCTCCTCCACACTCCTCACTCCTCCACACTCCTCCTTCCTCCTCCACACTCCTCCTTCCTCCTCCACACTCCTCCTCCCTCCTCCACACTCATCCTCCCTCATCCACACTCCTCCTTCCTCCTCCACACTCCTCCTTCCTCCTCCACACTCCTCCTCCCTCCTCCACACTCATCCTCCCTCATCCACACTCCTCCCTCCTCCTCCACACTCCTCCTCCCTCCTCCACACTCCTCCTCCCTCCTCCACACTCCTCCCTCCTCCTCCACACTCCTCCACACTCCTCCTCCCTCCTCTACACTCCTCCTTTCTCCTCTACACTCCTCCCTCCTCCACACTCTTCCCTCCTCCACACTCATCCTCCCTCATCCACACTCCTCCCTCATCCACACTCCTACCTCCTCCGAACTCATCCTCCCTCCTCCACCCTCCTCCACAGTCCTCCTCCCTCCTCCACACTCCTCCACAGTCCTCCTTTCTCCTCCACACTCCTCCTCCCTCCTCCACAGTCCTCCTTTCTCCTCCACACTCCTCCTCCCTCCTCCCTCCTCCACACTCCTCCCTCCTCCACACTCCTCCTCCCTCCTCCACACTCCTCCCTCCTCCTCCACACTCCTCCTCCCTCCTCCACACCCCTCCTCCCTCCTCTACACTCCTCCTTTCTTCTCCACACTCCTCCTCCCTCCTCCACACTCCTCCTCCCTCCTCCACACTCCTCCCTCCTCCACACTCCTCCCTCCTCCACCCTCCTCCACAGTCCTCCTCCCTCCTCCACACTCCTCCACAGTCCTCCTTTCTCCTCCACACTCCTCCTCCCTCCTCCACACTCCTCCACACTCCTCCTCCCTCCTCCACAGTCCTCCTTTCTCCTCCACACTCCTCCTCCCTCCTCCACACTCCACACTCCTCCTCCACACTCCTCCTCCCTCCTCCACACTCCACACTCCTCCTCCACACTCCTCCTCCCTCCTCCACACTCCTCCTCCCTCCTCCACACTCCACACTCCTCCTCCCTCCTCCACAATCCTCCTCCTTCCTCCACACTCCTCCTCTCTCCTCCACACTCCTCCTCCCTCCTCCACACTCCTCCTTCCTCCTCCACACTCCTCCTTCCTTCTCCACACTCCTCCTCTCTCCTCCACACTCCTCCTCCCTCCTCCACACTCCTCCTCCCTCCTCCACACTCCTCCTCCCTCCTCCACAATGGTCCTCCCTCCTCCCAGCTCCCACCCCTTCTATGTACACTTACATGTATATTCTATAGTATCTTGATAGGATGCTGATCCTTTGTCAGATAAATGATTGTTTGAACACCAACCGAACTACTTGTTGTGAAAGCACCTGTCTCTCATCTACGGCTGCTTAAACACCACACCAGTAGAAATACACTTTTTCAAACTGAAAGACGATGGCCAGAGCCTACTCATGATGTTGCATAACAATTTAAATCAATAAATCATTGTTATGGTTAAAGTATGATATATTTGGGCTTAAGATGTCAAAACCGAACTGTGCACTTCGGACAAATCTGTGTGAATGCAGTGTCTTTCCTATGATGTGACATGCTAATTATTTTCAGCCTACATTTAGTTTCAGGATTTACACAATCCTCGTTCACATTTTTCCAGATTAGATTGTAATCTGTCTCTATTCTTGTGTATTTTATTCCAGATTACGACCTGTCCAAATTGAGGGACTTCATGGACCAACAAGTGGACTCCTACATTGACAAGGGCATCATCGAGAAGGGTGAGGGAGAGACCATCAAGAGGATCTACGGCAGCCTGTAACCTTCAACCAACCTTAAAATAACCAACAACCAACCTTCAAACACCTACGACCAACCTTCAAAAAACCCACTGGAAATGTATGACGATTGATAAACCTATGAATAGGGCCTAGAGTTGTTCCTGTTCTGGAAACATGGTTTGGAAAAACTCCTGGCTTTACGACTCACTCACAATGAGCAGAATCCAAACTTGACATGATGATCCCTGAAAGTAACTGTCTGATTTTGGTGTGAATTCTTACCTTGATGTCAGTGGGAGTTTGGTGTGAATTCTTACCTTGATGTCAGTGGGAGTTTGGTGTGAATTCTTACCTTGATGTCAGTGGGAGTTTGGTGTGAAAGTTTGAGTAAAGCGAGTGGATCTCAAGTTAGGATTCGGGCCTCTATGAGATGAAAGGTATGACCTTTATGTATTAAAAATAAACCATTTAGGCAAAAACATATTGTATTTGACATTTCCAGAAAGCTGGAATGCAATAATGGTAATATTATCACTGAAAGTATATATTCAACTATACTGCTAGAAAACAATCAGCAATAGTCCGATGTCACTGAATGGCACTGACTCGATTGGGAAGGGGAAATTCAATAGTCTGATGTCACTGAATGACACTGACTCGATTGGGAAGGGGAAATTCAATAGTCCGATGTCACTGAATGACACTGACTCGATTGGGAAGGGGAAATTCAATAGTCCGATGTCACTGAATCACACTGACTCGATTGGGAAGGTGAAATTCAATAGTCCGATGTCACTGAATGGCACTGACTCGATTGGGAAGGGGAAATTCAATAGTCAGATGTCACTGAATGGCACTGACTCGATTGGGAAGGGGAAATTCAATAGTCCGATGTCACTGAATGACACTGACTCGATTGGGAAGGGGAAATTCAATAGTCCGATGTCACTGAATGACACTGACTCGATTGGGAAGGGGAAATTCAATAGTCTGATGTCACTGAATGGCACTGACTCGATTGGGAAGGGGAAATTCAATAGTCCGATGTCACTGAATGGCACTGACTCGATTGGGAAGGGGAAATTCAATAGTCCGATGTCACTGAATGGCACTGACTCGATTGGGAAGGGGAAATTCAATAGTCCGATGTCACTGAATGACACTGACTCGATTGGGAAGGGGAAATTCAATAGTCCGATGTCACTGAATCACACTGACTCGATTGGGAAGGTGAAATTCAATAGTCCGATGTCACTGAATGGCACTGACTCGATTGGGAAGGGGAAATTCAATAGTCAGATGTCACTGAATGGCACTGACTCGATTGGGAAGGGGAAATTCAATAGTCCGATGTCACTGAATGACACTGACTCGATTGGGAAGGGGAAATTCAATAGTCCGATGTCACTGAATGACACTGACTCGATTGGGAAGGGGAAATTCAATAGTCCGATGTCACTGAATGGCACTGACTCGATTGGGAAGGGGAAATTCAATAGTCCGATGTCACTGAATGGCACTGACTCGATTGGGAAGGGGAAATTCAATAGTCCGATGTCACTGAATGGCACTGACTCGATTGGGAAGGGGAAATGCAATAGTCTGATGTCACTGAATGGCACTGACTTGATTGGGAAGGGGAAATTCAATAGTCTGATGTCACTGAATGGCACTGACACGATTGGGAAGGGGAATTTCAATAGTCCGATGTCACTGAATGGCACGGACTCGATTGGGAAGGGGAAATTCAATAGTCCGATGTCACTGAATGGCACTGACTCGATTGGGAAGGGGAAATTCAATAGTCCGATGTCACTGAATTGCACTGACTCGATTGGGAAGGAGAAATTCAATAGTCCGATGTCACTGAATGGCACTGACTCGATTGGGAAGGGGAAATTCAATAGTCCGATGTCACTGAATGGCACTGACTCGATTGGGAAGGGGAAATGCAATAGTCTGATGTCACTGAATGGCACTGACTTGATTGGGAAGGGGAAATTCAATAGTCTGATGTCACTGAATGGCACTGACACGATTGGGAAGGGGAATTTCAATAGTCCGATGTCACTGAATGGCACGGACTCGATTGGGAAGGGGAAATTCAATAGTCCGATGTCACTGAATGGCACTGACTCGATTGGGAAGGGGAAATTCAATAGTCCGATGTCACTGAATTGCACTGACTCGATTGGGAAGGAGAAATTCAATAGTCCGATGTCACTGAATGGCACTGACTCGATTGGGAAATTCAATAGTTATTCTGTCAAATCAACTGACTGACTGATCTACTTACTAGATGACAGCTTTGACTACCTTGAGAAGTGAAATGTTGACCTACTGAGGGGGAATGAGTGTTCAACCATCCCAATGGACACACACTGGTTGACTCAACGTTGTTTCCACGTCATTACGTTGAACCAATTTGGAATAGACGTTGAATTGATGTCTGTGCCTAGTGGAAAGGATGTGTCCCAAATGGCATACTATTCCATATTTAGTGCATTATTTTTGACTAGGCCCCATAGGGCTCTGGTTAAAAATAGTGCACTATATAGGAAGTAGGGTGCCATTTGGCACAGAGATAGGTCTGATAGTAGAGTTCCAACTTTAGCTTTCTCATCAATTGCAGGTAATATGTATGTCTTTGCAATAGACTTTTGCAACAAGTACACATATATCTAAATGTATTCATTCTATGTAATCTGTCCTATCATATTCTAATTCTTATTTTTTCAATCCAGCATCAATGTAAAATCTATTGTATTAAGGCTTTTAACTCAACCAAAAACAGCTGTGTTGTCCAGTATCATTTTAGCCCTGTATGTCCATCCTCTCCTCTTCGTTCTGGGGTAAGTCCTTTGGGGCCCTCCAGGGGGCCCTGTTTGTGTCATTTTCCTCTATCTGATTTCTGCAAAATGGGTAGTAGTGGGAAGTTGCCTCTAGATGCTGATCGTGGATCAGTTGTATATTTTCCCCACTAATGGTAAAGGTTAGGATTGTGGGAGGACAAGCTGATCCTAGATCTGTCCCCAGCTTCAATATGTCTCAGTATATTTAACATGTATACTACCACTCTAGAGACACAAAATTAAGTATTTTTAAATGTAAATATTTGTGATGTTTTTTCCAAAAATGTAAAAGCAATTAAAACATTGCCTTTCTTAATGTGTAGTTGACTCCGATAAAGAGAATATCAAAGGCTTCATCCCAAATGGCACCCTATTCCCTATAAAGTGCATGACTTCTGACCAGAGCCTTATGGGCCTTAATATGGAATAGGGTGCTATTTGGGATGCAAACTTTGTGTGAGACAATGTAGTTCCTCATGTTGCTACCTGACATTAAGAGGCAGGGTTTTCAGCCAATATGGTTATTGATGGAGAGAGAGAGCTGATGCTCATAACTTTGAATATTGAGTCACATTCCAGATGATTCCCCGTATACTTACATCTATCCTCTCTGATCCTATGGAAACACATGAAGCTGTTCAACTCTTCTTTCTTGAAACATTCAACTATCAGAGGGTTGGGTAGCCTCAGAGGCCCAGGCTTCTCACCTTATCGTCCAGTCAACAAGATGAGATTTGGAAGGATGCCACACGAGACTAGAGGAGCGGAACTCAGTAAGATGTACAACAACATTTATCATCAACAAAAACAAGTAGGCAACCAAGAGAAGTCTGTTTTAAAGTTGCATTTATTCATCCTCAAATCAAGAAAAAAAAGCACATTAAATCTCAGCCATGGTTTCATTTGTACAGTATTTCACACACTTAAAAACAACAGCACATTCACACTTCAAACAGAGCTTTCCTTTTATGTCACCAATGAATGCTTCAAAACAGGTAAACAAAACACCACCACCCCTCCCATCCACAGCTTCAGCACCCCTCCCATCCACAGCTTCACCACCCCTCCCATCCACAGCTTCAGCACCCCTCTCATCCACAGCTTCAGCACCCCTCTCATCCACAGCTTCACCACCCCTCCCATCCACAGCTTCAGCACCCCTCCCATCCACAGCTCCACCACCCATCCCATCCACAGCTTCACCACCCCTCCCATCCACAGCTTCACCACCCCTCCCATCCACAGCTTCACCACCCCTCCCATCCACAGCTTCAGCACCCCTCCCATCCACAGCTGGTCAAAAGTAGTGCACTACATAGGGAATAGGGAGCCATTTGGGATGCACTCAATGTGGGGTATAAATAGGCTGCCATTATGGAAGCAGCCTAGTAGAGGAGGAACAGAGGAGGAGGAGGAGGAAAAGAGGAGGAAGTAGAGAGGAGTGGAAGAGGAGGAAGAGAAGAGAAGGAGAGGAGGAGGAGGAGAGGGAGGAGGAGGAGGAAAAGAGGAGGAGAGGAGGAAGTAGAGAGGAGTGGAAGAGGAGGAAGAGAAGAGAAGGAGAGGAGGAGGAGGAGGAGGAGGAGAGGAGGAAAAGAGGAGGAGAGGAGGAAAAGAGAGGAGGAGGAGGAAGAGGAGGTAATACTGGAGGCTTCTCCATCCATCTGGTGGACTGATGCTATTCTAGGAGGGATTGGATCATCAGAGTTAGGGTAAAAGCCAGTATCGAACTAATCCCCCAAACACACACCTGTGTGTATGTGTGTGTGTGTGTGTGTGTGTGTGTGCGTGTGTGTTATACACAGACCAGAGAGTTATTCTGTACAGCAGCAGCATGTAGACTTGTAGTGAGTGGATGAGTGTCATAGTAACAGACTACCTGCTGTTCAGATGATTGACAGCAGTTGAACAGTACAAAACCAGAAGAATACTAATAATAAAACGTATGATAATGACACTAATATTAAAAAGGCAAAGGATGAATCCTCAGTTGAAACACTTAGACATGACAGTGTGATGGTTTGGTAAAAGAGAGATACAGGAAGATAAAGGTAGGAAGGATTGATGGGTGGATGGGTGTTAATCAGGGCTTCAGGTAAACGTGTCCATTAGATCTCCTGGTATGATGAAACAGGAAGTGTGTATTCCTCTTCACTGTCCCTGTGAACAAACAGAACACACACGTTAGCACACACCAACACACTTAAACGGGACTGACCACATGCAGACTTTCCGCACCTCATCCACTCACGCCCACAGATATACACTCATCCACACTCACACTGATATACACTCATCCACACTCACAGATATACACTCATCCACACACACACACACACGCACGCACGCAGGGTAGCCTAGTAGTTAGAGCGTTGGACTAATAACCTTAATTAATAACTAAGTTCGAATCCCCGAGCTAGTACAAATCTGTCGTTCTGCCTCTGAACAGGCAGTTAACCCACTGTTATTGAAAATAAGAATTTGTTCTTAACTGACTTGCCTCTAAAAAAATATATATATATATCCATAATTGCCTTGTTCAGGGCAGAACAACAGATTTTCACCTTGTCGGCTCGGGGGATCCAATCTTGCAACCCTACAGTTAACTAGTCCAACACAATAACGACCTGCCTCTCTCTCGTTGCACTCCACAAGGAGACTGCCTGTTACGAGAATGCAGTAAGCCAAGGTAAGTTGCTAGCTAGCATTAAACTTATCTTATAAAAAACAATCAATCATAATCACTAGTTAACTGCACATGGTTGATGATATTATTAGATATTGTCTAGCGTGTCCTGCGTTGCATATAATCTGACTGAGCAAACAAGCATACAAGTATCTACAGTACTTTCCGGACTATAAGCCGCTGCTTTATTCCCACGCTTTGAACCTCGCGGTTTATACAATGACGCGGTTAATTTATGGATTTTTCCCGCTTTCACAAGATTCATGCCGCCAAACAACTGAGCACCGTCACATAATGTGACATAAATCGAGCGCGCTCAAACTTCCCATCATTCTGATTACAGTAGTCATTTTGTCACCCTCTGTCACGCCCTGGTCTAAGTATTTTGTGTTTTTTCTTCATGTATTGGGTCAGGCCAGGGTGTGGCATGGAGTTTTTGTATTGTGGTGTGTTTTGTCTTGGGGTTTTGGTGTGTATATATTTGGGATTGTAGCTATGGGGTTTTCTAGCAAAGTCTATGGCTGTCTGGAGTGATTCTCAATCAGAGGCAGGTGCTTATCGTTGTCTCTGATTGGGAACCATATTTAGGCAGCCATATTCTTTGAGTTTGTCGTGGGTGATTGTCCTTAGTGTCTTACTTGTACTCGCTGTTAGTTTGCACTAGATAGGCTGTTTTCGGTTTTCATTACGTTTATTGTTTTGTAGTGTTTAGTGTTTAGTCGTGTTTACGTTTTGTTTAAATAAATATGGATCGCAATCGACACGCTGCAGTTTGGTCCGACTCTCCTTCATCACCACACTTAGAAAACTGTAACAGAATCACCCACCACCAACGGACCAAGCAGCGTGTTAACAGGCAGGAGCCACAGGAGAGGCAACAGAGGCAGCAGCAGCAGGAGCAGCAGCTGCAGTGGGAGAGGCTGCACCACCTGGAGAAATGGACATGGGAGGAGGAACTGGACGGTAAAGGACCCTGGGCTCAGCCTGGAGAATATCGCCGCCCCAAGGAAGAACTGGAGGCGGCGAAAGCTGAGAGGCGCAGATATGAGGAGGCAGCACGGCGTAGCGGATGGAAGCCTGAGAATCAGCCCCAAAAATTTCTTGGGGGGGGGGCTCAGGGAGAGTGTGGCAGAGTCAGGAGTCAGACCTGAGCCAACTCTCCCTGTTTATCGTGAGGAGCCAAGGAGGAGACCAGAACCAGAGCCGGTGTTGGAGGTGAGCGAAACAGAGACTGTGAAGGAGTTAATGGGGAAATTGGAGGAGAGAGAAATGAGGGAGTTGCTGTGTTGGTGCTTTTTGCATGGAATTCGCCCGACGGAACGTGTTGGGGATTTGATGGCACCTGGGTTAGCGCTCCATACTCGTCCTGAGGTGCGTGTTAGTCGGCTGGTGAAGTTGGTGCCAGCCTCACGCACCAGGCCTCCTGTGCACATCCCTAGCCTTGCACATCCTGTGCCAACACTGCTCTCAAGATCTCCAGTACGCCTTCACGGTCTAGCCCATCCTGTGCCACCTCCACACTCCAGTCCTCCGGTAGCAGCTCCCCGCACCAGGCTTCCTGTGCGTGTCCTCGGTCCAGTAACACCAGTACCAGCACCACGCACCAGGCCTTCAGTGCGCCTCGCCTGTTCAGCGCAGCCAGCGCTTTTCTCCTCTCCTGCGCTGCCGGAGTCTCCCGCCTGTTCAGCGCAGCTAGCGCTTTTCTCCTCTCCTGCGCTGCTGGAGTCTCCCGCCTGTTTAGCGCAGCCAGAGCCTTTCTCCTCTACAGCGCTGCCGGAGTCTCCCGCCTGTTTAGCGCAGACAGAGCTGCCAGCCTGCAGGGAGCAGCTGGAGCTGCCAGCCTGCATGGAAAAGCCAGAGCTGCCAGCCTGCATGGAGCAGCCAGAGCTGTCAGTCTACATGAAGCAGCCAGAGCTGTCAGTCTGCATGGAGCAGCCAGAGCTGCCAGTCTGCATGAAGCAGCCAGTCTACATGGAGCAGCCAGAGCTGTCAGTCTGCATGAAGCAGCCAGAGCTGTCAGTCTACATAGAGCCGCCAGAGCTGCCAGTCTGCAAGGAGCTGCCAGTCTACATGGAGCAGCCAGAGCTGTCAGTCTACACGGAGCTGTCAGTCTGCACGGAGCTGTCAGTCTGCAAGGAGCTGTCAGTCTGCAAGGAGCTGTCAGTCTGCAAGGAGCTGTCAGTCTGCAAGGAGCTGTCAATCTGCAAGGAGCTGTCAGTCTGCAAGGAGCTGTCAGTCTGCAAGGAGCTGTCAGTCTGCACAGAGCTGTCAGTCTGCAAGGAGCTGTCAGTCTGCAAGGAGCTGTCAGTCTGTAAGGAGCTGTCAGTCTGTAAGGAGCTGCCAGTCTGCAAGGGGCTGCCAGTCAGCACGGAGCCGCCAGAGCTGTTAGTCTGTAAGGAGCCGCCAGAGCTGTCAGCCTATATGGAGCAGCCAGTGCAGCCAGTCTGCCCAGCGCCGCCAGTGCCGCCAGTCTGCCCAGCATCGCCAGTCTGCCCAGCGCCACCAGTCTGCCCAGCGTCGCCAGTCTGCCCAGCGTCGCCAGTCTGCCCAGCGTCGCCAGTCTGCCCAGCGTCGCCAGTCTGCCCAGCATCGCCAGTCTGCCCAGCATCGCCAGTCTGCCCAGCATCGCCAGTCTGCCCAGCGCCGCCAGTCTGCCCAGCATCGCCAGTCTGCCCAGAGCCGCCAGTCTGCCCAGCGCCGCCAGTCTGCCCAGCGCCGCCAGTCTGCCCAGCGCCGCCAGATCTGCCATTCAGCCAGACTCTTCCAGTCAACCAGACTCTTCCAGATCTGCCAGTCAACCAGACTCTTCCAGATCTGCCAGTCAACCAGACTCTTCCAGATCTGCCAGTCAACCAGACTCTTCCAGATCTGCCAGTCAACCAGACTCTTCCAGATCTGCCAGTCAACCAGACTCTTCCAGATCTGCCAGCCAGCCAGGATCTGGTAGATATATCTACCTGCCTGAGCTTCCTCTCACTCCTGAGCTTCCTCTCACTCCTGAGCTTCCTCTCACTCCTGAGCTTCCTCTCATTCCCGAGCTTCCCCTCAGTCCCGAGCTGCCTCAGTCCCGAGCTGTCCTTCAGTCCCGATCTGCTCCTCAGTCCAGTGGGGTTCTGGGTGAGGACTACTAGGCCATGGTCGGCGGCGAGGGTGGACTATCCAGGGACGAAGGGAGAGGGGACTAAGACATTAAAGGAGTGGGGTCCACGTCCCGCGCCGGAGCCGCCACCATGGACAGACGCCCACCCGGACCCTCCCTATTGTTTTGAGGTGCGTTCGGGAGTCCGCACCTTAAGGGGGGGGTTCTGTCACGCCCTGGTCTATGTATTTTGTGTTTTTCTTCATGTATTGGGTCAGGCCAGGGTGTGGCATGGAGTTTTTGTATTGTGGCGTGTTTTGTCTTGGGGTTTTGGTGTGTATATATTTGGGATTGTAGCTAGTGGGGTTTTCTAGCAAAGTCTATGGCTGTCTGGAGTGATTCTCAATCAGAGGCAGGTGCTTATTGTTGTCTCTGATTGGGAACCATATTTAGGCAGCCATATTCTTTGAGTTTGTCGTGGGTGATTGTCCTTAGTGTCTTACTTGTACTCTCTGTTAGTTTGCACTAGATAGGCTGTTTTCGGTTTTCATTACGTTTTATTGTTTTGTAGTGTTTAGTCGTGTTTACGTTTTGTTTAAATAAATATGGATCGCAATCGACACGCTGCAGTTTGGTCCGACTCTCCTTCATCACCACACTTAGAAAACCGTAACACCCTCATCATGGCAAAGACACAGAGAAATGCATATGATGCAGCTTTCAAGTTGAAGGCGATCGATCTGGCTGTTGGAAAAGGAAATAGAGCTGCTGACAGCGTGGAGCATTGTCAAAACATCCACTATCATCAACGGGTTTCGAAAGGCTGGACTGCTGCGTGTTGAAGAGGGCAGCGATCCAACATCGGATGAAGCAATTCTGAGGCTATTCAACTCCGACACCGAAGGAGATGACTTCAGTGGTTTCAGTGCACAGGAGGAGGAAGATAGTGACCAATGACTTTCTTGGTAGTTTCGTTTAAAGGCTGTGTAAAGTTAATTTGTTTCAATGTACCGGTAGGCACTTGCGGCTTATAGACATGTGCGGCTTATTTATGTACAAAATACATATTTTTGAATAATTCAGTGGGTGCGGTTTATATTCAGGTGCGCTTAATAGTCCAGCAATTACGGTAAGTATCTGACTGAGCGGTGGTAGGCAGAAGCAGGCGCGTAAACATTCATTCAAACAGCACTTTCGTGCGTTTTGCCAGCAGCTCTTCGTTGTGTGTCAAGCATTGCGCTGTTTATGACTTCAAGCCTATCAACTCCCGAGATGAGGCTGGTGTAACCGGAGTGAAATGGCTAGCTAGTTAGCGTGCGCTAATAGTGTTTCAAACGTCAGTTGCTCTGAGCCTTGGGGTGGTTGTTCCCCTTGCTCCGCATGGGTAACGCTGCTTCGATGGTGGCTGTTGTCGTTGTGTTGCTGGTTCGAGCCCAGGGAGGAGCGAGGAGAGGGACGGAAGCTATACTGTTACACTGGCAATACTAAAGTGCCTATAAGAACATCCAATAGTCAAAGGTTAATGAAATACAAATGGTATGGAGGGAAATAGTCCTATAATTCCTATAATAACTACAACCTAAAACTTCTTACCTGGGAATATTGAAGACTCATGTTAAAAGGAACCACCAACTTTCATATGTTCTCATGTTCTGAGCAAGGATCTGAAACCTTAGCTTTTTTACATGGCACATATTGCACTTTTACTTTCTTCTCCAACACTTTGTTTTTGCATTATTTAAACCAAATTGAACATGTTTCATTATTTACTTGAGGCTAAATTGTCATTATTACAACAACAAAAAAATGGTCAGATTCTCTCCATCACTCCTTAGCCCCTTCCATCTTCTCTCCATCACTCCTTACCACCTTCCATCTTCTCTCCATCACTCCTTAGCCTCTTCCATCTTCTCTCCATCACACCTTAGCCCCTTCCATCTTCTCTCCATCACTCCTTAGCCCCTTCCATCTTCTCTCCATCACTCCTTAGCCCCTTCCATCTTCTCTCCATCACACCTTAGCCCCTTCCATCTTCTCTCCATCACTCCTTAGCCCCTTCCATCTTCTCTCCATCACTCCTTAGCGCCTTCCATCTTCTCTCCATCACTCCTTAGCCCCTTCCATCTTCTCTCCATCACTCCTTAGCCCCTTCCATCTTCTCTCCATCACTCCTTAGCCCCTTCCATCTTCTCTCCATCACTCCTTAGCCCCTTCCATCTTCTTTCCATCACTCCTTAGCCCCTTCCATCTTCTCTCCATCACTCCTTAGCCCCTTCCATCTTCTCTCCATCACTCCTTAGCCCCTTCCATCTTCTCTCCATCACTCCTTAGCCCCTTCCATCTTCTCTCCATCACTCCTTAGCCCCTTCCATCTTCTCTCCATCACTCCTTAGCCCCTTCCATCTTCTCTCCATCACTCCTTAGCCCCTTCCATCTTCTCTCCATCACTCCTTAGCCCCTTCCATCTTCTCTCCATCACTCCTTAGCCCCTTCCATCACTCCTTAGCCCCTTCCATCTTCTCTCCATCACTCCTTAGCCCCTTCCATCTTCTCTCCATCACTCCTTAGGAAAGAGAGGTGTAGAGGAAAGAGAGTTGTAGAGGAAAGAGAGGTGTAGAGGAAAGAGAGGTGTAGAGGAAAGAGAGGTGTAGAGGAAAGAGAGGTGTAGAGGAAAGAGAGGTGGAGGTGAAAGAGAGGTGGAGGTGAAAGAGATGGAGAGGAAAGAGGTGGAGAGGAAAGAGAGGTGGAGAGGGTGGAGTTGAAAGAGAGATGGAGGTGAAAGAGTGATGGAGAGGAAAGAGAGGTGGAGAGGAAAGAGAGGTGGAGAGGAAAGACAGATGGACAGGAAAGACAGATGGACAGGAAAGACAGGTGGAGGTGAAAGAGAGGTGGAGGTGAAAGAGAGATCAGGGTGAAAGAGAGGTGGAGGTGGAGCTGAAAGAGAGGTGGAGGTGAAAGAGGTGGAGGTGAAAGAGCATGGACAGGAAGGAGAGGTTGAGGTGAAAGAGGTCGAGTTGAAAGAGGTGGAGAGGAAGGAGAGGTAGAGATGAAAGAGGTGGAGATGAAGGAGAGGTAGACAGGAAGGAGAGGTGGACAGGAAGGAGAGGTAGACAGGAAGGAGAGGTGGACAGGAAGGAGAGGTGGACAGGAAGGAGAGGTGGACAGGAAAGAGGTAGACAGGAAAGAGTTAGACAGGAAAGAGGTAGACAGGAAGGAGAGGTGGAGATAAAAGAGAGATGGACAGGAAGGAGAGATGGACAGGAAGGAGAGATGGACAGGAAGGAGCGATGGACAGGAAGGAAAGGTGGAGATGAAGGAGAGGTGGAGGTGACAAGGAGAGGAAGCCTCTTTCACCGTAACCATTAGATATTAGTGATTAGGTCAGCCTGCTGCTGTGTCCTGAGCACCATACTGCTCCCAGAGCATTGTTCATCCATTATTCAGACTCCCTCAGGCACCACGGCAACCCACAATCCAATTAGACCAGCAGGTGTGTGTGTCTCAGAGTGACAGCACAGACTGCCTGTTACCAACTATAACTGTACTCAGCTGCAGAACATCTAACCCAGTTTCCACTACCAAGTCTCAGATCATGTAAAGCTTGCTTTACTCCATAGCTTCAAAACTATATTAAAACTAGATTTCTCCTTCTTCCATAGCTCTGTATTAAACATTTTGAGAGTGGTTACATTTCTCCAGCCGCATCCCTCAACTGTTAACCAAAACAAGTGTCAGGGTGACGGCTTGTTGTTTTCTAATCCCAGATTGCCTGTTTAAACCAGTTTCACTTCAAGGAAACCATGGCATTTCCTCTAAATCTATTTCCTCCTGGGCCGTAGGTATCTACCCTCCGGGGCCGTAGGTATCGACCCTCCGGGGCCGTAGGTATCGACCCTCCGGGGCAGTAGGTATCGACCCTCCGGGGCAGTAGGTATCGACCCTCCGGGGCAGTAGGTATCGACCCTCCGGGGCAGTAGGTATCGACCCTCCGGGGCAGTAGGTATCGACCCTCCGGGGCAGTAGGTATCGACCCTCCGGGGCCGTAGGTATCGACCCTCCGGGGCCGTAGGTATCGACCCTCCGGGGCAGTAGGTATCGACCCTCCGGGGCAGTAGGTATCGACCCTCCGGGGCAGTAGGTATCGACCCTCCGGGGCAGTAGGTATCGACCCTCCGGGGCAGTAGGTATCGACCCTCCGGGGCAGTAGGTATCGACCCTCCGGGGCAGTAGGTATCGACCCTCCGGGGCAGTAGGTATCGACCCTCCGGGGCAGTAGGTATCAACGTTCTCAGAGTAGGCGTGGTGCTATAGGGTCAGTTCCCCTCTACAGGTAATCTAAAGGCGTCCACATACATAGGTTGGGTTTGCTCCTAGCAGAACTCAGCTAGGCCAAGTGAATGTCTGTTCTTGCATACTCCCTTAAAATACCTTCGCTTTAAAAACAAGAAAAGCATCAATATTACCGTTTGTCCCTCTTGAGACACTGTAGCAGCAAGTACACACACTGTAGCACTGTAGCAGCAAGTACACACACTGTAGCAGCAAGTACACACACTGTAGCACTGTAGCAGGAAGTACACACACTGTAGCACTGTAGCAGCAAGTACACACACTGTAGCACTGTAGCAGCAAGTACACACACTGTAGCACTGTAGCAGCAAGTACACACACTGTAGCACTGTAGCAGCAAGTACACACACTGTAGCACTGTAGCAGCAAGTACACACACTGTAGCACTGTAGCAGCAAGTACACTTCCTCAAAAATCGGAATTAAGATTAAATTAATTACAGATTTCTTAGTTGACGTTTTTGCCGAGGTCTCAGTCGCGCAATTTTACATCTAAGATACAGTATTTCTCAAGTGAACAAAATGTGCATGAAAACTAGTTGCCTGTCGTCGAATGACAACAAACACTTAATTGAAGAATCCGCACTGCTGACCAATCACCGACGAAGGATCGTAGACTTCAGCTACAGAAGAAAAAACGCTGTGTGCTCAAACAGACGGGAAAAAGGCTGCAGAACACCAAAACGAACCAAAATGATACAACATGTAGTCACAATATATGCAGCAACTGTTTCAACTGGGAAGCACATGGTAAGCCTTATTCCCTGTGATCTAAAAGGCTAAACTGATCCTAGATCAGCACTCCTACTCTGAGACACTTTGTGGATACAGCCCCTGGCCAAGCCAGGGAGAGACCGCAGCTGCTGCCAGCGTGACTCAGGACTGACTTGGCAGTTCCTCTAACTTAAATAGTATGTGTGTGTGTGGACAGAATGCGTGCGTTAGTGTGCACATGCCAGCCAACTTGCCGATCTTCACAGACATGACTGTGTCTCAGCACCCATAGTCAGCGAGACAAGCTCAGGCCTGACTTATGCTGAATTCCAAATAGACCCTACCCCGCTAGAGAGACCCTACTCCACTAGACGGACCCTACCCCACTAGAGAGACCCTACTCCACTAGACGGACCCTACCCCGCTAGAGAGACCCTACTCCACTAGACGGACCCTACCCCACTAGAGAGACCCTACTCCACTAGACGGACCCTACTCCACTAGAGAGACCCTACTCCCCTAGACGGACCCTACTCCACTAGAGAGACCCTACTCCCCTAGACGGACCCTACTCCACTAGAGAGAACCTACTCCACTAGACGGACCCTACTCCCCTAGAGAGACCCTACTCCACTAGACGGACCCTACTCCACTAGAGGGACCCTACTCCACTAGAGGGACCCTACTCCACTAGACGGACCCTAACCCACTAGACGGACCCTAACCCACTAGACGGACCCTACTCCCCTAGACGGACCCTACTCCCCTAGACGGACCCTACTCCCCTAGAGAGACCCTACTCCCCTAGACGGACCCTACTCCCCTTGCCACTCCTGAAATCTGAAATGGTTGAATAGGTGGAGGCCTTCTCTCCCTCCCTCCCACTTTCAGTCTTCCCTTTCTATCTCACCCTTCCTCTCTTTCTCAGTCTGGGATCTATGAACGACTCTGCAAAAACAAAACATGTCATTGCTTGTTGTTGTCTCTCAGTCGTGTAAGTCATCCGTTTGGACTGTAATCTGAGCAGTAATAGAGGTTAACAGATAGGCTGTACTGAGAGTCAGGTGGACTGGGATCAGACCAAGACACTGTGGATGGACATCTCTCTCTCCTGACGGATCAGTACATACACACACAGGGTGAAGGCATCTGCAGTGACAACATCTTCTGGTCTCAGCGACCTACGCGCACACACACACGATCTCAGCCCCTCACCACCCACAGTTTGGCAGGAAGTCTGCATGACTCAACATTTATGACTAGTAGCCAATCGCAGGCCAGGAGAGAGGGGCACTGTCCAGTGGGAACTCAGAATCCGACAGGCATCCGTCACCTGCATCTGCGTAAGCAGGACGTCACACTTCCACAGGCAGCTTTCTGATTCGACGTCTCGCTCACAGGCAGTCTGCTGATTTGACTGCTGGTTTGAGTGATGTGCCTGGACGAAGCAACTTTTAACGAAGACAAGAGTTGGCTGATGGACAACTGCTAGTCTGAATTTCTAGTCTGAAAAACACTGCTAGCTCCTACCACTTTGTTAGACTTGAGGATTTGTGTTACCTACCCCAAGCTGATTCATTGGTTTTATCTTAGTGGCCGAACAAGTCTTGTGATATGCAGAAGGGATAAGGTGAATGGTTGTCAACTCAGTTGTTCAGTTCAATGTGGTTCCCTGAGTGTGCCAGGGGCAAATCTGACATCGCACACTATTACCTATATAGGGCACTATTTCAAATGGCACCCTATTCCGAAAATAGGGCTATGGTCAAAAGTAGCGCACTATAGGCTCCCGAGTGTCGCAGCGGTCTAAGTGCTGGAGGCGTCACTACAGACCCTGGTTCGATTCCAGGCTGTATCACACCTGGCCGTGATTGGGAGTCCCATAGGGTGGCGCACAATTGGCCCAGCGTTGTCCGTGTTAGGGTTTGGCCGGGTTAGGCCGTCACTGTAAATAACAATCTGTTCTTAACTGACTTGCCTAGTTAAATAAAGCTTAAATACAAATAAATACATTTGCCGTGTTCAAAAGGTAATGTAGTAAATATGGACTGAGGTGCCATTTTGGATGAAACTCATGTGACTGGCCATCACCACATTGGCGTAGTCCAACTCTTACCTCACTTCCTCTTCTTTGAGCCTGCGGGCTGCCTGCTTTGACTGTTTAATCTGCAAGTCCAGTCTGTGCAGGAAGTCTTGAGCCGACAGCTCTTCTGGCTGGGGCCGTTTATAACTACTACTGTCCTTATCCCCAGGGGCCAGAGGTGGCGAGGGGTCCTCCTCAGTGTCCCTGTCCTGCCCCACACAAAGGGGGTTGAAGTCCTGGTCCTGGGGATCTCCGTCGGGGGACTCTAGAGACAGGCCGTTGAAGGGAGAGGTCTTCTCTGAGACCACAGGGATGTTGAGGGTGTTACGCAGGAAGATACAGTCGTTACTGAACATCTTGTTAGTCCTCTTGATCTGCTCCATCTGGAATCATATGTGTGACATAACAGTAATAACACATTAATAACAGGTTAACAAAACAATAACATCAGTACTAATAACAGGTTAACAAAACAATAACAGTACTAATAACAGGTTAACAAAACAATAACAGTACTAATAACAGGTTAACAAAACAATAACAGTACTAATAACAGGTTAACAAAACAATAACATCAGTACTAATAACAGGTTAACAAAACAATAACATCAGTACTAATAACAGGTTAACAAAACAATAACAGTACTAATAACAGGTTAACAAAACAATAACATCAGTACTAATAACAGGTTAACAAAACAATAACATCAGTACTAATAACAGGTTAACAAAACAATAACATCAGTACTAATAACAGGTTAACAAAACAATAACATCAGTACTAATAACAGGTTAACAAAACAATAACATCAGTACTAATAACAGGTTAACAAAACAATAACATCAGTACTAATAACAGGTTAACAAAACAATAACATCAGTACTAATAACAGGTTAACAAAACAATAACATCAGTACTAATAACAGGTTAACAAAACAATAACATCAGTACTAATAACTGCAGTCACAAAGCAGCCATAACATAAATAGCAATACTAACAAGATTGTAATAACACAAGACAGTAACAACAGTATCAATACTGATAGAAATGTAGGTAGTAACACATGTTGTTATTGGGTGAGAGATGAGCAATGTACTCAGATCTTCAGGAAGACAGACATTCCTAGAAGCCCCCAGGGCTGGGAGGGGCTACTCCAGTCCTGGAGGGACACAGTGTGTGCAAGCGTCTGTTTCACCACAACACTGACACACCAGATGAAAGGAAAGCCAGCACACTGTGCTCCTTCAGGACTGGAGTAGTCCACAGTGGTCATCAGTGACAGTGAGCTTCAGAGATGGGAAAGAGGAATGCCAAACACTGCATGTGGCTGAAGTTGCTCACACAAGATCACATGAACCTTTGTGTAGCCAACATTCTGTTATGAGTCATGATGACCATGTTGTTAATGCAACAATGTAACAGTAACAATGTAGCTAATGTGGAGCAGGGACGCTCAGGCCTTGAATGGGATGAAATCTGATACTGAAGTTTCTGGTTCGAAGCCTGCCCAGTCCGTCCGTTGCATTCAGGTATCATGAGAGTAAGTAATAAATGTTTGGATCTAATAATAATTTAATCGTGTAGGAGATCTATGCTAGGTTAATCTTGGCCCTGGTTTTATTATACACCATGATATGACAGCGTAGCAAATAGGTGGTCCCAAAAAATGCTCGCATGCATGACAGTTGATCAAAACAAATGCGCGGTGAATGAGATTTCACATTTTAATATCCACAACCATAACACACAAGACATTCACACAAGACGTGTGTGTGTGTGTGTGTGTGTGCCGGTAATAATAACCTTACCGTTACTTCGTATTTGAGGGCTATGCCCTGCAAAGTGTCGCTGTCTGTGACCCGATGCTCTATGTATTTCTCGCCGAGAGAAGCCGCGACGCTAGCCGTACTCCCGTAAGACCGGATCTTGGTTCGGGCCAGACTCTGAGACAGTTCACTGTCGGACTCTGAACCGGACCGGGACCGGGGAAAGATGGGCTGTCCGATACCAAACCTCGCTCCACCATCCCTCATCGGCAGGACAGGCGAGTACTCCGCCATCTTCTCTCAGTAGCTGCTTGTTGGTTCGTGATGCGCCGACTGCACTCAGCTAACCTGGGCTAGGAGGTAGCCAAGTGGCTGGCTAGCTTAATCAGTCAGGCTGCGGGAAGATTGCCATTTCTAGTTTGGTGACACATGTCGATCCTGTGTGAATGTGGCATATTTCAGGTCAGGCAAAACCGAGCCGTTCGCTGTTTGATGCAACAGACAGACAGTCGTGACTTACTTACGTCGCAGACGTAAAAAAACAACAACGTGAAACGCTCCGTGTGAATTTGGGGCAATGCAATTGGATACGCACTCCAGCGTGTCTTTTCCGCTCCACGCTTGTGACGTCACCAGTGTCATTCAGAGCACAGTTCTGGCATACTGCTAGCTAGGGCCCAACAATGCAGATGTTGTTTTACAGTAGGCCTATCTGATAAAAAATAATGTCAGTCTACTTTTAAAAATATATGTTCACACCAAACCATTGTGAAATAGAGTGAATATGTACTTTATTGTCGATTTGATTAGAATAGCATCCCATGGATGGTGAGCAATTTTGGGGTTAAGTGCCTTGCTCAAGGACACAACAGTGGTTTGTGGGCCCACCTACCAGCCTGGGGCTGTTGATATTGCCTGGTCATCCTTCATGGTAAGTTTCATGTCCCTGTGAGCTGTGTTTTCCATGCCAAAAAAGCCTATTCAATTGAATTGACTATTAACTATTACAACACTGTAAATAGCTGTAATATTTGAAATGTGTCTATTCTTTTGAAACTTGTGAGAGAGAGAGAGAGAGAGAGAGAAAAAGATAGAGAGAGAGAGAAAGAGAGAGAAAGAGAGAGAGAGAGAGAGAAAGAGAGAGAGAGAAAGAGAGAGAAAGAGAGAGAGAAAGAGAAAGAGAGAGAAAGAGAGAGAGAAAGAGAGAGAAAGAGAGAGAGACAGAGAGACAGAGAGAGACAGAGAGAGAGGACAAACCCAGTGGCCACCACAAGTGTTACATATCAAATTCTTATTGACTGGATTTTTAAGAAGAACTTAAGATGTGCTATCTTGTTTTTGTACTTTTTCCATCAATAGAGATTTTGGTTTGGGAGAGTCTCTCATAGAGAGGAGTGGGTGGTGGTTTGGGAGAGTCTCTCATAGAGAGGAGTGGACGGTGGTTTGGGAGAGTCTCTCATAGAGAGGAGTGGACGGTGGTTTGGGAGAGTCTCTCATAGAGAGGAGTGGATGGTGGTTTGGGAGAGTCTCTCATAGAGAGGAGTGGATGGTGGTTTGGGAGAGTCTCTCATAGAGAGGAGTGGACGGTGGTTTGGGAGAGTCTCTCATAGAGAGGAGTGGACGGTGGTTTGGGAAAGTCTCTCATAGAGAGGAGTGGACGGTGGTTTGGGAGAGTCTCTCATAGAGAGGAGTGGACAGTGGTTTGGGAGAGTCTCTCATAGAGAGGAGTGGACGGTGGTTTGGGAGAGTCTCTCATAGAGAGGATTCCTCTAGTCTGTCTCTTCTTAGATGACATGAAGAGGAAGCAGGGACAGATTGGGACCAGAAACCGGACCACTTTTTTATCTCGAGGCCACCATATTTGTCAAACAATTATAATTTTGCGCAAAAACACAAATTTAGACAGGCCCACAGGGCTAAAAATTGGACCAGTCCACCTGGCATTTACCTGAAATGTCCTATGACCAGTCCTCCCCTGAGAGGAAGTGTATATGTGTCTTTATAGCAGACATGTTCCGAAAACAAACACATTCCCATGACAACCAACCACTTCTGGGTAGTAGGGCCACTCTCTCTTCCTCATTGGGGAAAACCCAAGCAGGTGTTGCCACACACTATTGGGTGTAGTAACCAATTTATGTAATGATTGACTGAAATGCCCTATGACCAGTCCTCCCCTGAGGGGTCAGTGGGTCAGTGTGATGTGTGCTATCTGCTAAATGGAAGAGAAATCACTGTTAGATATGGACAATAAAGTTGTATTGTATAGTATCAACATTAAACAGTCTGTACCATTAAACAGTATCTACTCTGTTATTGTATACTGAAGAGACCCAGAACATCAACCACATATCACAGTCATAGTCAGTAAAACTTTCCTATTCTATTGTAGTCACCTGTTATGCTCATGTTGGACAAGCTGAGATTACTGTAGCGATGACAAGGTCTCAGATGCAGAGATTACACAGGGACACAACGACCAGCAAGTGCTGATGTGTCATACATACACACAGACACACACACGTACACACACACATTTTTCTGAATGCATCACCATATTGAAATGTAATTTGCTCAAAAACAAATATTGTGTTACTGAGGGAACAAACGTGGAGGAATAGAATCATGAACCCTGTATGATTAATTCATATCATTAGATGGAGATTATACTTCTGTCATGTCCTTTTTTTCTCTGACATTTAACTAATGGAAATCACATCATTAAAACACATGTACGGGCAGATGAACAGAGAGAAAGAGAGAGAGAGATGAAGGGAGAGAGATAGACAGAGCAGAGCAGAGTAAAATAGATATGAAGGGTAGAGAAAGAGAGAGAGAGAGAGAGAGAGAGAGAGAGAGAGAGATGAAGGGGATAGAGAGAGCAGAGGGAAAGAGAGAGATGAAGGGGAGAGGGAGAGAGAGCAGAGCGATAGATAGATGAAGGGAGAGAGAGATCAGAGAGAGCAGGGAGAGAGATGGAAAGAGAGAGGGGGGAGAGAAAGATGGAAAGGGAGAGGGGGGAGAGAGATGGAAAGAGAGAGGGGGAGAGAAAGATGGAGAGATTGGGGCATAAAGATGCTATAATTGACTGTTCTATATAATTGTGTGGATGGGGAAACTGCAACAACAAGTAGGGTGGTGAAAGGACAAGAAGAGAGAGAAAAAGAAAGAGGGAGAGAAAGAGAGAAAGGAAGAGAGCGAGAGAAAGAGAGCGAGAGAAAGCGTATGCACACAAACACATACACACATTTCTCTGAATGCATCACCATATTGAAATGTAATTTACTCAAAAACAAATATTGCATTACAAGTGGGAAACAAGAGGAGAAATAGATGAATGAATCCTGTATGATTAATTCATATAATTATATGGAGATTATGGTTTTGTAACATTCTTTTCTCTCTGAAATTCAACTAATGGAAATCACATCATTAACACACATGTAAGGGCAGATGGGCAGAGAGAGAGATGAAGGGGGAGAGAGACAGCAGAGCGAGAGAGAGTAGAGCGCAGAGAGAGAGAGCAAAGAGAGAGAGAAAGAGACCACTGACCACTTTGACTGACCCCAAATTAAGAAAATCCTTGACTATGTACAGACTCAGTGAGCATAGCCTTGCTATTGAGAGAGGCTGCCATAAGCAGACCTGGTTCTCGAGAGAAGACAGGCTATGTGCCCACTGCCCACAAAATGAGGTGGAAACTGAGCTACACTTCCTAACCTCCTGCCAAATGTATGACCACATTAGAGATACATACAGTACCAGTCAAAAGTTTGGCCACACCTACTCATTCAAGGGTTTTTCTTTATTTTTACTATTTTCTACAATGTAGAATAATAGTGAAGACATCAAAACTATGAAATAACACATGGAATCATGTAGTAACCAAAAAAGTGTTAAACAAATCTAAATTTATTTTATATTTGAGATTCTACAAAGTAGCCACCCTTTGTCTTGATGACAGCTTTGCACTCTCTTGGCATTCTCTCAACCAGTTTCATGAGTTAGTTACCTGGATTGCAATTTCAATTAACAGGTGCGCCTTGTTAAAGGTTCATTTGTGGAATTTCTTTCCTTCTTAATGCGTTCAAGCTAATGACAAGGTAGGGGTGGTACACAGAAGATAGCCCTATTTCGGTCCCTCCAGGATTCTGCAATCAGCACGGAAATATGCGAGAGCTCGCAATTTTGACCAACCCCCACACTTTTAGCTCATAAAAGGGTCCAATCAAAATCACAATCTCAAGAATTTTGAAGACAATTTACGCGAAAGAAATATCAATCCTCAAATTGAAAGCGATTGATCAGATTTAAATCTATTTGGGGGTTTTTGAGAGAGAGCGAGAGAGAGTGTGTGTGAGTGGGAATGGGAGGTGCATCTCGTGTTGGTAGAAAGCCCCCAGCCTGATGGGGAGGTGTGTGTGAGTGAATGTGTGAGTGGATTATGGCAGAACACTTTAGATGTTTCTAATAGTTTTTGTATTATGTATTCTGCATAAAATAGTCCTAAAATTGAGCACATATGACTTTTTATTGCTTTATATGAAATTAACGTGAGGAAAAACATCACAAAATGTATCAGATATTTTCAGAAAAGTTGCTGCAATATCAAGCATTTTAGACTGCAGAAATCACCAAAAAATATAAAAAATCAAATCAAATCCAATTTTATTTGTCACATACACATGGTTAGCAGATGTTATTAATGCAAGTGTAGCGAAATGCTTGTGCTTCTAGTTCTGACCATGCAGTAATATCCAACGAGTAATCTAACCTAACAATTTCACAACAACTACCTTATACACACAAGTGTAAAGGAAGGAATAAGAATTTGTACATCAAAAAAAATATATATGAATGAGTGATGGTATAGAATGGCATAGGCAAGATGCAGTAGATGGTATAAAGTACAGTATATACATATGAGATGAGTAATGTAGGGTATGTAAACATTATATGAAGTGGCATTGTTTAAAGTGGCTAGTGATACATTACATCAAGATGGCAAGATGCAGAAGATGGTATAGAGTACAGTATATACATATGAGATGAGTAATGTAGGGTATGTAAACATTATATGAAGTGGCATTGTTTAAAGTGGCGAGTGATACATTTATTACATCAATTTTTCCATTATTAAAGTGGCTGGAGTTGAGTCAGTGTGTTGGCAGCAGCCACTCAATGTTATTGGTGGCTGTTTAGCAGTCTGATGGCCTTGAGATAGAAGCTGTTTTTCAGTCTCTCGGTCCCTGCTTTGATGCACCTGTACTGACCTCGCCTTCTGGATGATAGCGGGGTGAACAGGAAGTGGCTCGGGTGGTTGTTGTCCTTGATGATCTTTTTGGCCATCCTGAGACATCGGGTGGTGTAGGTGTCCTGGAGGGCAGGTAGTTTGCCCCCGGTGATGTGTTGTGCAGACCTCACTACCCTCTGGAGAACGTTGCGGTTATGGGCAGAGCAGTTGCCATACCAAGCGGTGATACAGTTTGGAGACTAGTCTCTCAAAGCTCTTCATGATGACGGAAGTGAGTGCTACCGAGTGGTAGTCATTTAGCTCAGTTACCTTAGCTTTCTTGGGAACAGGAACAATGGTGGCCCTCTTGAAGCATGTGGGAACAGCAGACTGGGATAAGGATTGATTGAATATGTCCGTAAACACACCAGCCAGCTGGTCTGCGCATGCTCTGAGGACTCGGCTGGGGATGCCTTCTGGGCCTGCAGCCTTGCGAGGGTTGACACGTTTAAATGTTTTGCTCAGGTTGGCTGCAGTGAAGGAGAGACCGCAGGTTTTGGTAGCGGCCGTGTCAGTGGCACTGTAGTGTCCTCAAAGCGAGCAAAGAAGTTGTTTTGTCTGTCTGGGAGCAAGATATCCTGGTCCGTAACGTGGCTGGTTTTCCTTTTATAGTCCGTGATTGACTGTAGACCCTGCCACATACCTCGTGTCTGAGCCGTTGAATTGCGACTCTACTTTGTCTCTATACCGACGCTTAGCTTGTTTGATTGCCTTGCGGAGGGAATAGCTACACTGTTTTTATTCGATCATGTTTCCGGTCACCTTGCCCTGTTTAAAAACAGTGGTTTGCGCTTTTAGTTTTGCGCGAATGCTGCCATCAATCCACGGTTTCTGGTTTGGGAATGTTTTAATAGATGCTGTGGGTACGAAATCGCCGATGCACTTGCTAATAAACCCGCTCACCGAATCAGCGTATTCATCAATGTTGTTGTTCGCTGCAATGCGGAACATATCCCAGTCCACGTGATCGAAGCAATCTTGAAGTGTCGAATCTGATTGGTCGGACCAGCGTTGAACAGGGAGCAACAAAATGGAGTCGTGGTCAGCTTTTCTGAGGGGAGGGCCTTATATGCGTTGCGGAAGTTAGAATAACAATGATCTAGGGTTTTGCCAGCCCTGGTTGCACAATCGATATGCAGATAGAATTTAGGGAGCCTTGTTTTCAGATTAGCCTTGTTAAAATCCCCAGCTACAATAAATGCAGCCTCAGGATATGTTGTTTCCAGTTTACATAGAGTCAAATGTAGTTTGTTCAGGGCCATGGATGTGTCTGCTTGGGGGGGATATATGCAGCTGTGATTATAATCAAAGAGAATTCTCTAGGTAGATAATGCGGTCGGCATTTGAATGTGAGGAATTCTAAGTCAGGTGAACAGAAGGACTTGAGTTCCTGTATGTTGTTATGATCACACCACATCTCGTTAATCATAAGGCATACACCCCCACACTTCTTCCTACCAGAAATATGCTTGTTTCTGTCGGCGCGATGCGTGAAGAAACCAGCTGGCTGTACCAAATCCTGGATGGACTGCTATTTGGTAAAAGACCAGGTCCATATTATGGCAAGAACAACTCAAATAAGCAAAGAGAAACGAATGCAGTCGCAAAAACCATCAAGCGCTATGATGAAACTGGCTCTCATGAGGACCACCACAGGAAAGGAAGACCCAGAGTTACTCTGCTGCAGAGGATAAGTTCATAATAGTTAACAGTTCATTAGAGTTAACAGACACATCTCATCATCAACTGTTCAGAGGAGACTGCATGAATCAAGCCTTCATGGTCGAATTGCTGCAAAGAAACCACTACTAAAGGACACCAATAAAAAGAGACTTGCTTGGGCCAAGAAACATGAGGAATGGACATTAGACTGGTGGAAATCTGCCTTTTGGTCTGATGAGTACAAATTTAGATTTTTGGTTCCAACCGCCATGTCTTTATGAGACGCAGAGTAGGTGAACGGATGATCTCCGCATTTGTGGTTCCCACCGTGAAGCAGGGAGGAGGAGGTGTGATACTGTGGGTGTAAGGGTTTTCTTTAGGTGAAGTAGAGGCGGACCAAAATGCAGCGTGGTTGTTATTCATTGTACTTTAATAAAGAAACTGTACACGAATAAACTAACAAAACAACAAACGTGCGAAAACCTAAAACAGTCCTATCTGGTGCAAAACACAGAGACAGGAACAATCACCCCACAACACACAGTGAAACCCAGGCTACCTAAGTATGATTCTCAATCAGAGACAACTAATGACACCTGCCTCTGATTGAGAACCATACTAGGCCGAAACATAGAAATACCCAAAACCTAGAAAAACAAACATAGACTGCCCACCCAACTCACGCCCTGACCATACTAAATAAATACAAAACAAAGGAAATAAAGGTCAGAACGTGACAGTGGGTGTACTTTGCCACTGACACTTTGTCATTTAATTAGAATTCAAGGCACCCTTACCATAGAATTCTTCAGCGATAAGCCATTTCCATCTGGTTTGCACTTAGTGGGACTATAATTTATTTTTCAAAAAGACAATGACCCCTCCAGGCTGTGTAAGAGCTATTTGACCAAGAAGGAGTGATAGAGTGCTGCATCAGATGACCTAGCCTCCACAATCATCCGACCTCAACCTATTTGAGATGGTTTGGGATGAGTTGGATCGCAAGTGCTCAGCATATGTGGAACTCCTTCAAGAATGTTGGAAAAGCATTCCTCATGAACCTGGTTGAGAAAATGCCAAGAGTGTGCAAAGCTGTCATCAAGGCAAAAGGTGGCTACTTTGAAGAATCTAAAATGTTAAATATATTTGGATTTGTTTAAAACTTTTCTGGTTACTACATTATTCCATATGTGTTATTTCATTGTTTTGATGTCTCTAACACAGTTCGCTTTGATTATTCTACAATGTGGCAAATAGTAGAAATAAAGAAAAACCCTTGAATGAGTAGGTGTGTCTAAACCTTTGACTGGTACTGTAATTCCCACAGATCACTCAGACGCACAAAGAATTTGAAAAACAAATCAAACAACTCCCATATCTGTTAGGCGAAATAACGCAGTGCGTGATCACAGCAGCGAGATGTGTGGCCCGTTGCCATGAGAAAAAGGCAACCAGTGGAGTACAAACAACATTGTAAATACAACATATATTTACTGTCTCTGTTTATTTCTTTTCCCTTTCATACTTCAACTACTTGCACATTATTACAACACTGTACATAGCCAATAATATTACACTCCATATAGAAAAGAGAAAGGAAAAGCAGGAGAAACCACAGAGAAACCACAGAGAAACCACAGAGAAACCACAGAGAAACCACAGAGAAAAAAGACACCCTATGAGGCATGATCATCATTGTTTTCATTTTCTCTTAACCTGACCACATTTCCCACCACCTTTTGCTGCTGTGACAGCAGTAACAAATTTCCTCAAGCGAAAACGCTTCTTCTCAGTCAACTGGTCTAACACCACCGTCTTCTGTAACATCACAGCTGACCTCACAAACTTAACAACGTCGAAAAATCTGCCAATATGACAGATTTCCCAAAAGTCTGATCCAGGAACCCATTTACCTCCTCTAGATTGTAAATTGAGTCGTCACCAGCTGCTATCTTATCAATAGAGATTAGAGGTCGACCGATTAATCGGAATGGCCGATTAATTAGAGCCAATTTCAAGTTTTCATAATAATCGGAAATCAGTATTTTTGGGCGCCGATTTTTTTAAATTATTTTTTTTATACCTTTATTTAATCGTTATTTAACTAGGCACGTCAGTTAAGAACACATTCTTATTTTCAATGACGGCCTAGGAACGGTGGGTTAACTGCCTTGTTCAGGGGCAAAACGACAGATTTTCAACTTGTCAGCTCGGGGAACCAATCTTGCAACTTTACAGTTAACAAGTCAAACGCTATAACCACCTGATTACATTGTACTCCACGAGGAGCCTGCCTGTTACGCAAATGCAGTAGAAGCCAAGGTAAGTTGCTAGCTAGCATTAAACTTATCTTATAAAAAACAATCAATCATAATCACTAGTTATAACTACACATGGTTGATGATATTACACATTTATCTAGCGTGTCCTGCGTTGCATATAATCAATGCAATGCTGGGGGATGATTTAACAAAAGCGAATTTGCGAAAAAAGTACAATCGTTGGACGACTGTACCTAACCATAAACACCAATGTCTTTCTTAAAATCAATACACAGAAGTATATACACTGCTCAAAAAAATAAAGGGAACACTAAAATAACACATCCTAGATCTGAATGAAATATTCTTATTAAATACTTTTTTCTTTACATAGTTGAATGTGCTGACAACAAAATCACACAAAAATTATCAATGGAAATAAATTTTATCAACCCATGGATGTCTGGATTTGGAGTCACACTCAAAATTAAAGTGGAAAACCACACTACAGGCTGATCCAACGTTGATGTAATGTCCTTAAAACAAGTCCAAATGAGGCTCAGTAGTGTGTGTGGCCTCCACGTGCCTGTATGACCTCCCTACAACGCCTGGGCATGCTCCTGATGAGGTGGCGGATGGTCTCCTGAGGGATCTCCTCCCAGACCTGGACTAAAGCATCCGCCAACTCCTGGACAGTCTGTGGTGCAACGTGGCGTTGGTGGATGGAGCGAGACATGATGTCCCAGATGTGCTCAATTGGATTCAGGTCTGGGGAACGGGCGGGCCAGTCCATAGCATCAATGCCTTCCTCTTGCAGGAACTGCTGACACACCCCAGCCACATGAGGTCTAGCATTGTCTTGCATTTGGAGGAACCCAGGGCCAACCGCACCAGCATATGGTCTCACAAGGAGTCTGAGGATCTCATCTCGGTACCTAATGGCAGTCAGGCTACCTCTGGCGAGCACATGGAGGGCTGTGCGGCCCCCCAAAGAAATATCACCCCACACCATGACTGACCCACCGCCAAACCGGTCATGCTGGAGGATGTTGCAGGCAGCAGAACGTTCTCCACGGCGTCTCCAGACTTACGTCTGTCACATATGGTCAGTGTGAACCTGCTTTCATCTGTGAAGAGTACAGGGCGCCAGTGGCGAATTTGCCACTCTTGGTGTTCTCTGGCAAATGCCAAACGTCAGACACATGCACATTTGTGGCCTGCTGGAGGTCATTTTGCAGGGCTCTGGCAGTGCTCCTCCTGCTCAGCTCAGTCAATAGGTCAGTCAACAGCTCAGTCAATAGGTCAGTCAATAGGTCAGTCAACAGGTCAGTCAATAGGTCAATCAACAGGTCAGTCAATAGGTCAATCAACAGGTCAGTCAATAGGTCAGTCAACAGGTCAGTCAACAGGTCAGTCAATAGGTCAGTCAACAGGTCAATCAACAGCTCAGTCAATAGATCAGTCAATAAGTCAGTCAACAGGTCAGTCAATAGGTCAGTCAACAGGTCAGTCAATAGGTCAGTCAACAGGTCAGTCAACAGGTCAGTCAACAGGTGAACAAAGACATGGAAAAAAGGAACAAAGTAATGACTCACTACTCATCCTTCAGAACAGGATCCCCATAACAACACACACATAATGTTAACCTCAGCATCACAATAGGAGTGCTAAAATCAACAACCTCTCCCTCAACGTCAGTAAGACCAAGGAGTTGATCATGGACTACAGGTAAGGGGCGGCGAGCACGGGTCTAGAGCTTCAAGTTCCTCTGTGTCCAAATCACTAAGAACATAAAATGGTCCACACACGAGTGCACAGTCGTGAAAAAGGCGCAATAGCGCCTCTTCCCCCTCGGGAAGTTGAAAAGTTTTGGCATGGGCCCTCAAATCCTCAAAAGGTTCTACAGCTGTACCATTGAGAGCATCTTGACTGGCTGCATCATTGTTTGGTATGACAATAGCACCGCCCTCACTCGCAGTACATCACTGGGGCCGAACTCCCTGCCATCCAGGACCTCTATATCAGGAGGTATGAAAGGAAGGCCCAGAAAATCGTTAAAGACTCCAACCAAGCAAGCCATAGACTGTTCTCTCTGCTTCCGCACAGCAAGCGGTACCTGTGAATCAAGTCTGACACCAACAGGCTCCTGAACAGCTTCTACCCCCATGTCATAAGACTGCTAAATAGATAACTAAATAGCTAACAAAATGACTACACGGACTGAGTTGATCTTTGTATTTTATCTGTATTTATGCACTCACAGGGCCCTACACACTACACACACTGATACTCCAACACACATACAAACACTCACTCCATCATTTGCTCACACACACATAATCTGCAGATACATTTATACTGACTCTAAACGCACGCACATCCACTCACATACAACCCTCATTTACGTTGCTGCTACTCTGTTTATCATATATCCTGATGCCTTGTCACCTTACCCCTATACGTATCTACCTATATCGATCCAGTATCCCTGCGCATTGTAAATATGGTATTGGAACTGACCGTGTAGATATACTGAACAAAAATAGAAATGCAACAATTTCAACAATTTTACTGAGTTACAGTTCATGTAAGGAAATCAGTCAATTGAAATAAATTCACTAGGCCCTAATCTATGGATTTCACATGACTGGGCAGGGGCACAGCCGGCGGTGGGCCTGGGAGGTCATAGGCCCACCCACTGGGGAGCCAGGTCCAGCCAATCAGAATGAGTTTTTCCCCACAAATGGCTTTATTACATACAGAAATACTCCTCAGTTTCATAAGCTGTCCTGGTGGCTGGTCTCCAGGTGACTGCTCCGGGTGGCTGGTCTCCGGGTGGCTGGTCTCCAGGTGGCTGCTCCGGGTGGCTGGTCTCCGGGTGGCTGCTCCTGTTGGCTGGTCTCTGGGTGGCTGGTCTCCAGGTGGCTGCTCCGGGTGGCTGGTCTCCGGGTGGCTGCTCCGGGTGGCTGGTCTCCGGGTGGCTGGTCTCCAGGTGGCTGCTCCAGGTGGCTGGTCTCCGGGTGGCTGCTCCTGTTGGCTGGTCTCCGGGTGGCTGGTCTCCAGGTGGCTGCTCCGGGTGGCTGGTCTCCGGGTGGCTGCTCCGGGTGGCTGGTCTCCGGGTGGCTGGTCTCCAGGTGGCTGCTCCGGGTGGCTGGTCTCCGGGTGGCTGCTCCGGGTGACTGGTCTCCGGGTGGCTGGTCTCCTGTTGGCTGGTCTCCGGGTGGCTGGTCTCCAGGTGGCTGCTCCGGGTGGCTGGTCTCCGGGTGGCTGCTCCGGGTGGCTGGTCTCCGGGTGGCTGGTCTCCAGGTGGCTGCTCCGGGTGGCTGGTCTCCGGGTGGATGCTCCGGGTGGCTGCTCCGAGTGGCTGGTCTCCGGGTGGCTGGTCTCCAGGTGGCTGCTCTGGGTGGCTGGTTCTCCGGGTGGCTGCTCCGGGTGGCTGCTGATGTGGAGGTCCTGGGCTGGTGAGGTTGTGTGACAAAACTGTACATTTTAGAGTGGCCTTTTATTGTCCCCAGCACAAGGTGCACCTGTGTGATGATCATGCTGTTTAATCAGCTTTTTGATATGCCACACCTGTCAGGTGGATGGATTATCTTGGCAAAGGAGAAATGCTCACCAACAGAGATGTAAAAACATTTTTGCACACATTTTGAGAGAAATAAGCTTCATGTGCATATGGGACATTTCTGGGATCTTTTATTGTTGCGTTTCTATTTTCCCAGAAATGTCTCATATGCACATGAAGCGTATTTCTCCTTTGCTTTTACATCTTTGTTGGTGAGCATTTCTCCTTTGCCAAGATAATCCATCCACCTGACAGATGTGGCATATCAAAAAGCTGATTAAACAGCATGATCATCACACAGGTGCACCTTGTGCTGGGGACAATAAAAGGCCACTCTAAAATGTACAGTTTTGTCACACAACCTCACCTTACGGTCAGATGCAATTGTCATACCAGGCAGTGATGCAACCCGTCAGGATGTTCTCGATAGTGCAGCTGTAGAACTTCTTTAGGATCTGGGGACCCATACCAAATCTTTTCAGTCTCCTGAGGGGAAAGGGTTCTGTCGTGCCCCCTTCATGACTGTCTTGGTGTATTTGGACCATGATAGTTCGTTGGTGATGTGGACACTAAGGAACTTGAAACTCTCGACCCGCTCCACTACAGCCTCGTCGATGTTAATGGGAGCCTGTACGGCCCACTTTTTCCAGTAGTCCACGACCAGCTCCTTTGTCTTGCTCACATTGAGGGAAGGGTTGTTGTCCTGGCACCACACTGCCTGTTCTCTGACCTCCTCGCTATAGGATGTCTCATAGTTGTCGGTGATCAGGCCTACCCCTGTTGTGTCGTCAGCAAACTTAATGAGAGAGTTGCAGTCGTGTTTGGCCACGCAGTCATGGAGGGGACTAAGTACACACCCCTGAGTGACTCTAGGGTTGAGGATAAGTGTGGCAGACATGTTGTTGCCTACCCTTACCACCTACCACCCGTCAGGAAGTCCAGGATCCAGTTGCAGAGGGAGGTGTTTAGTCCAGGGTCCGAACCAGGGTCCTTAGCTTAGTGATGCGCTTCATGGGCACTATGGTGTTGAACGCTGAGCTGTGGTCAATGAACACCATTCTCACATAGGTGTTCCTTTTGTCCAGGTGGGAAAGGGCAGTGTGCAGTGCGATTGAGATTGGGATCTTTTGGGGCGGTATGCGAATTGGAATGGGTCTAAGATGTCCAAGTGGATGCTGTTGATGTGAGCCATGACCAGCCTTTCAAAGCACTTCATGGCTACCGACGTGAGTGCTACGGGGCGGTAATATTTTAGGCAGGTTACCTTCGCTTCCTTGGGCACAGGGGCTATGGTGGTCTGCTTGAATAATGTAGGTATTACAGACTCGGTCAGGGAGAAGTTGAATATGTCAGTGAAGACACTTATCAGTTGGTCCGCACATGCTTTGAGTACACGTCCTGGTAATCCATCTGCCCCGCTGCTTTGTGAATGTTGACCTGTCTAAAGGTCTTGCTCACATCGGCCACCGAGAGCGTTATCACAGAGTCATCCAGAACAGCTGGTGCTCTCGTGCATGCTTCAGTGTTGCTTGCCTCGAAACAAGCATAAAAGGCATGTAGCTCATCTGGTAGGCTCTCGTCACTGCACAGCTCACGTCTGGCTTTCCCTTTGTAGTCCGTAATAGTTTTCTAGCCCTGCCACATCCGACGAGCGTCAGAGCCTGTTTCTTAATCTTAATCCTGTATTGACGCTTTTCTTGTTTGATGGTTCATCTGAGGGCATAGCGGGAATACTTATAAGCGTCCGGATTAGTGTCCCGCTACTTGAAAGCGGCAGCTCTAGCCCATAGCTCGATGCGGATGTTGCTTGTGGTTATGTAAGTACGGTCACTGTGGGGACGACATCGTCGATGCACTTATTGATGAAGCCGATGACTGAAGTGGTGTACTCCTTAATGCCATTGGATGAATCCCGGAACATATTCCAGTCTGTGCCAGCAAAACAGTCCTGTAGCTTAGCATCTGCATCATCTGACCACTTTTTTATTGAGCGAGTCACTGGTACTTCCTGCTATAGTTTTTGCTTGTAAGCAGGAATCAAGAGGATATAATTATGGTCAGATTTGCCAAATGGAGGACGGGGGAGAGCTTCATATGCATCTCTGTGTGTGGAGTGAAGCTGGTCGAGAATTATTTTCCCTCTGGTGTCCCACCCACCACCCGCCAACCCCTCTTTTACACTACTGCTACTCTCTGTTCATCGTATATGCATAGTCACTTTAACCATATCTACATGTACATACTACCTCAATCAGCCTGACTAACCGGTGTCTGTATGTAGCCTCGCTACTTTTATAGCCTCGCCACTGTATATAGCCTGTCTTTTTACTGTTGTTTTATTTCTTTACCTATCTATTGTTCACCAAATACCTTTTCTGCACTATTGGTTAGAGCCTGTAAGTAAACATTTCACTGTATGGTTTACCTACACCTGTTGTATTTAGCGCACGTAACAAATCAACTTTGATTTGATTTGATTCGACATGTGACATGCAGGTAAAAATGTGGTAAAACTGATTTAAGTTTGCCTGCATTAAAGACCCCGGCCACTAGAAACGGCACTTCTGGATGAGCATAGTGCCAGCATCGGTCTGTGGTGGTAAATAGATGGCTACGAATAATACAGATGAGAACTCTCTAGGTAGATAGTGTGGTCTACAGCTTATCATAAGGTACTCTACCTCAGGCGAGCAATACCTCGAGACTTCTTTAATATTAGACATCGCACACTAGCTGTTGTTGACAAAAAGACACACCCCCACCCCCACCCCCCATCCCTACCAGACGTAGCTTCTCTGTTCTGCCGGTGCATGGAAAATCCCGCCAGATCTATATTGTCTGTGTCGTCGTTCAGCCACGACTCAGTGAAACACAAGATATTACCGTTTTTAATGTCCCGTTGGTAGGATAATCTTTTTATTTATCTTTTATCTTTTTATCAATTTTATTTTCCAATGATTGCAACTTAGACAGTAGGACGGATGGCAGTGGGCTGATACACCTGTATCCTCATTACTGTGACAGAATCCCTTTCATCACTGTTCACTATAGTTAGCTTACTTACTTTATTGTGTTCTTCCTATTTCTTATCTTGTGTGTTTTTGTTCTACCTTGTTATTTTTACTATTACATTGTTATTGATTACAGCATTTTTGGGGTTAGAGCTTGAGGGTCAAGAAAATATAAGGGTAGAAAACAGAGACATCACAGAGGAAGACAGGGTATTGTGTCCTTATCAGTCCATCTCTGTCTGTTTAGAAGGATAAAGATGCAAAGACAGCTGTTCTCTCTCTCTCCTCTACCTCCCCTCTCCCCTCCCTCTTCTGTGTACTGCTGTGATTGTGTAAAGGACTAACAGAGCAGGGTCGTTAAACAGATAGCGAAATAAGAGATGTGGGTGACATTTAAAACTGTGAGACCATAACACCTGCTGCATTAACCCCCCTCCTATGTTTCTCTCTTTTTCTTTCTCTCTCCCCTCAGCCTACGCTGCTTCCCTTAGCCTCTCCTGACCCCTGCTGGTGACATACGGATGTTACATCTTTATTTATTCACGGCTGCTGTTCTCTTTTCTGTCGGCAGGTGGCGCTGCTGATCCACTGCCATCTGGAGTGTGTTTGAACAAGTATAATTAATTGGCTGATCCCTCCTGATGACGTGGATAGAATTGTTTGATCCTTCCTTAAACCATAGGAAGTCCCACCCAGTTCAAATAAAATAAAATGTTATTGGTTGCTGACACATTTAGCAGATGTTATGGCAGGTGCAGCGGAATGCTTATGTTTCTAGCTCCAACAGTTCAGTAATACCTAACAACACAAAACAATACACACAAATCCAAAACATTAAGAGAAAGGAATGAAGAAATATCAGAATGAGGAATGTCAGAGTCCGGAATATAAATATATACACGAGTGTACAAACATTAAGAACACCTGCTCTTTCCATGACAGACTGACCAGGTGAATCCAGGTGAAAGCTGTGATCCCTTATTGATGTCACTTGTTAAATCCACTTTAATCAGTGAAGGGGATGAGACAGGTTAAAGAAGGATTTTTAAGCCTTGAGAAAATCGAGACATGGATTGTGTATGTGTGCTTGCCATTGAGAGGGTGAATGGACAAGGCAAAATATTTAAGTGCCTTTGAACGGGGTATGGTAGTAGGTGTCAGGCGCACCAGTTTGTGTCAAGAACTGCAACGCTGCTGGGTCTTTCACGCTCAGCAGTTTCAAGTGTGTATCAAGAATGGTCCACCACCCAAAGGACATCCAGCCAACTTGACACAACTGTGGGAAGCATTGGAGTCAACATGGACCAGCATCCCTGTGGAACACTTTCGAAACCTTGTAGAGTCCATGTCCCGACGAATTGAGGCTGTTCTGAAAAAAGGGGGTGCAACTCAATATTAGGTGTTTGTAATGTTTTGTACACTCAGTGTACGTATATGATGGTGTTAGGGTTGCACATTTTGGGGAATATTCAGAGGTGGAAACTTTCTGTGGGACTTAACAGGAATATATGGGAATTAACAGGAATATATGGGAATTAATGGAAATATATGCAAATTAATATTAATGCCAATTAAATGTAATTGTTTTTTTGCATTGGATATATTTACCATATCATATGGAGACAGAAACATAAACCTTTTACCTTATCATAAAGTAAACATAATTGCAAATGATTAAATCCTTCCAAAATCAATTTTTAAAACGATTTAGTTACGAACTGAACTTTAATTAAATGAGTTGACTCTTCACATGGGATGATTTCACTGGACAACAAAAGAAAGGAAATATTGAATGATCCATCTGTCACGTTCTGACCTTAGTTTCTTCTTTATGTCTTTGTGGGTGATTATTTTCTGTTGTGTGTCTGCACCAGACAGAACTGTTTCATTTCTGTCTTTCACTTTGTTGTTTTGTTATTCAGTGTTCAGTTGATTTATGAAATATTAACATGGACACATACGACGCTGCGCATTGGTCCGATCTGGACTACTCTTCCTCAGATGACGAGGAGAACTGTTACACCATCGCATCTCCCAAACAAGTTTAACATACATCTTTAAAATGATAGTCTAGAAACTAAAGCTTTGGTTGTCTTCCTCTCAGGCTTCCATGTCTTCTCCCTGGACGTCCTCAATGTCCACCTCTTGAACATCAGACTCTGAGACCTCATCTTCACTGTCACTAGAGTGAAAGCACCGCCAGCATTCAAAAGTGACCAAAACATCAGCCAGAAAGCATAGGAACTGAGAAGTGGTCTGTGGTTATCACCTGCAGAACCACTCCTTTATTGGGGGTGTCTTGCTAATTGCCTATAATTTCCACCTGTTGTCTATTCCATTTGCACAACAGCATGTGAAATGTATTGTCAATCAGTGTTGCTTCCTAAGTGGACAGTTTGATTTCACAGATGTGTGACTGATTGGAGTTACATTGTGTTGTTTAAGTGTTCCCTTTATTTTTTGAGCAGTGTATATACAGTGGGGCAAAAAAGTATTTAGTCAGCCACCAATTGTGCAAGTTCTCCCACTTAAAAAGCTGAGAGAGGCCTGTAATTTTCATCATAGGTACACTTCAACTATGACAGACAAAATGAGAAAAATAAATCCAGAAAATCACATTGTAGGATTTTTTTGTCCTTATGGGGTGTTGTGTGTAGATTGATGGGAAAAAACAATTGAATCAATTTTAGAATAAGGCTGTAACTTAACAAAATGTGGAAAAAGTCAAGGGGTCTGAATACTTTCCGAATGCACTGTATATATTTATTAAATAAACTAAAGTAAATATATATGTATATATATTGTGTTAATTTATGGCTGGTTATGACACCAACATAAGGGTGTCAAAACCCACATTTATTCAAAGTGTTTTTTCTCTGCCAAGAAGTTTACTGTCTTTGAAGGTTTGTTTCTTAAATCCTTTGTTGTAATGAATTCTTTACAGTCATGTTTTCATAACATTATAAATATCTTGTAGAAAATACACTTTATGACACTGTCAAGCATTATGACCATCATAATCATATAAGCCAGATGGGCATGTACGTGACAGGCCTATGTCAGTCATCAGTCAAAAAGAGGGTGTCTCATCCTGCTCCTGCATTCATCCCAGTCATCAACAACAGAGCATTGGGGTAGGTGCATGTCTGACATCAATGTGCATAATTACAATAATTGAATATGGTACATTTCAGAAAATGTTATATAACAAACATACTGTTGACACGTAGGCTATGATGTAATGGAATGTTTTGTGGGTTTTGACACTCTTATGTGGGTGTCAAAACCAGCCATAACATAACACAATATATGTCATGACAGTTTTATGAACATTTTATGACATGATGCTGGTGGTCAATTGTTACCAAGTTGAATACTTATCTAATCAAGATGTTATTTTTCATTGTTAGTATTTTGTTTAGATCATTGACCCCCCCAAAATACTATTAAATCCATTTTAATTCCACTTTGTAACAACAAAACATGTCAAAAGTGAAGGGGTGTGAATACTTTCTGAAGGCACTGAACATGAGACCACCAGTTGATCATGAAGACAATAACATTTTTTTTTACAAGAAAATAATTTATTTTTGGAACACAACCATATGTTTTATTAGTACATCACACACACCATTGGTTTTCTTTACAAAAACACACCAGTGATCTGAACTCATAATGTCATACTGTATGATTATATCAGTGCACCAAAATTACATTTCCACATCCACCACCCTTCCAAAACAGCTAACATCTTCGTACAATGAAACAGATTGTAAACAGAAGAATAAAGCTCTAGAATGTTAAAGTGAACATTTGTTGATGTCATGGATCACTGTGTTCTTATTGGTGGAAAGGGCTCCATTCCTCATATCAAGGTGTGTTCACCAGCGCGGCATGGTCAGAACGTTTCAGATAGAAATGGATTGCATAGCATTTACAGAGCTTTCTTTCTTGTGGAATCGAGAACCATGTTGGTTCTATGCACTACTTTTCTATGAGCATCGTTCTGGACATTTCAGCCCATGGAATAAACCCCTGGGGATGTAGGAGTGCTGATCTAGGTCCTGAATGTCCATATAGCCAATTATGTATTTTGATCTAAAAGCCAAAACTGTTCCTAGATCAGCACTCCTACTCTGAGACATTAATTACATTTGGCCTCTGATCTCAGTCTGGTGACCTCATCCAGTCTCAAAGGGTTGTTTCTCAAAAGCAGGACCTGCAAGACCATAGTCAGTCACACTTACACAATTAGGGTCAACAAGCGGAAGTTAAGATTAATACATTGTTTCGTATCAATCCTAAAATGAACATCGGACATGGATTGGAGCCAAACAAAACTGCATAAATAAGATTGTTCTCCCACTTTCATTTTGTACTCATCTTTCCCTCACGTTTGCATTTACACCTTGAGAGAAACAAATCCCTATTGATTATTGCCTTAATCTTTTATAAATGGCCCCTGGTCCCTGTCATACGGTAACATATAACTGGGTCGTTTCACCAAATGACTGCCTTTTGCATCCCTTTGATATTTAAAGTAGGAAATTGTGTAACATTATTGCATTTTAAAAGCCTGTTACATTCATTGAAGTGCCCTTTAATATAGATCACATGGAAAATTCTATAAATCCACTTTTTATATGAATAGACTTCCTAAAGTGCACAAAAAATATATATAATATCAGCATTGACATGTCCCTCCATGAACATGAACATTTTAACCCACTTAAGTTCAACATTTCTCCATTGTAAAGCCCTAGTTACTTAGTTGCTTTGGCAGTCATTTCTGAAGATTGTAATTTATTTCATGTGATGAGTAATTCATTTCAAGGGAAACAAAGTCCCTTCATTTTAAGATTAACTCTGTTACTTATGTAAACTGAACTCTCGTTTTAAAATGGTGAAACTATAATAATAACCTAAAGAAACTAATATGTAATAGTGAAATCCCAGTGTAAAAGCAGGTGAGCTGGTTCTGGTGTTTTGTGGTGGGAAACGGAGTGGGTGGAGCAGAACACCACAACCCTGTTACTCCATATATCGACAGGCTACAAATGTTTGTACTTTCATTTTTTAAAAGCTTGCATTCAATTGCCCCTCCCAGTTGTACACAACAGGCTCCCATTCCCTCCATCACAATGAGATGTATGATCACCAACCCTATTACTTTACTTCACACTTAATAGTCACATTTTTATTTAACCTCTTGAGGTGGGAAGTGTCTTTAATTAAGTTGAACATGTGCACTTTGAGAGAATGTTACCAGCTGAATTCTAAAAAGGCACTGAATTGGTGGAACGACCGAACTATGTATACATTTAATTCATTTGTATCTTTAAAAAGTGAAGACATGTTTTGGTTTTCCAAACCAGAGATGGTGTTAGGACTCATCATACACACCTACATTCATTCATATACACTCACTCTGATCTGCACATACAAGACAATAACCGTAATAATACAAAATACAAAACACATTTCAAAAATACATCTGAAAAACAAACTAAACGTTCAATTCTGGGAGTAGTTTGAAGAGATACAATCCAAACCTGCATTTCTGTGCAAAGTTAGGTGATAAGTGGATTTCTAGACAGAACACACCCTGTTGGTGTGGAGTCATAGCAAAGACGGCTTGTTATGCTGGTGTATTAAGACTCAGATCTTACTCGCTGGGATATCTCAGAACCACATGACTATCGGTTAGACTGGACGAGTCACTGACTAATTGATTTTCTATAAACTTTTAACTAAAACTGTGAAGTGTCCTTAAAAATTGGTAACAAACATTGGTAATAAACATCAGTTCAACAGCTGTATTAAAATCTTGTCTCACTGAGTTAACATCAATAATGTCTAAAGGACTACAGTACAGTAACCTACTGGCTGGATTTAAGACAGAAGTTGTAGTTTGCTCTCCAAGCCTGCAGATGGCACCCTTGTGTTTGGATGCCAGTTGACTGAGATGAAGTTCGAGAAGGGAGTGACGGTTTACAAGGCTGAAAGAACTCACCCAGCCAAATGACTGGCATGAGGTGATGTTGAAAGAGCTCATTATGCTACACAGAAGGTATGGGTTGGGTGAGACTGATACGCCTGGATAGCATCCCAAATGGCACCTTAATCCTTATATAGTGCACTACTTTTGACCAGTCTATAGGGCTCAGGGTAAAAGTAGTGCACTATATAGGGAATATGGTTCCATTTGGGACATAACACTAATGTACAGTGAATCACCAGCTTTACCTCCCTACAGTTCACTTGGCTGGACCTCTGGACTGGACATGTCATGACAACACACCACCAGAATGGCTGCCTCTGCAGGCTTTGAAGGGGAATTGCATGGCCATTATATATAAGAAGAAGAGGAAACACAGAAAGCTATGACGTCTGAGCTATAACGTCTAAACTTGATCTTTTGCACCACTCCCCCTTGAGTTCGGGGTTGAGTCTTTGCAAACCTCAGATTCTCACCTACTCATCGTTCTCATACACCTCAGCATCTTTCAGCATTAACATTCCAGCATTCCTTCAAACACAAACGTGTGTGCTAAGACCTTCTGTCCTGACAAAACTAAATGGAAAGTAGTTCTCTCCCCCTTTGAAAGATAATGTTCCCTAGCAACAAAGTTGGGCCACTCCCATGTATAATAAACTTCCTCTCTGGTAGACCTCAACACTGACACCAATATTCTATCAGTATTCTACCACTGCTCAACTAAAAAAAATTATTTTCTGTGATGACTTTTGGTTCAACAAAATGGAGTCTGTTGGAAGTCATTAACACAATGATTATGGCCATCCTACTCAGCACACCTCACAGCTCAGGTCCCATGAACACATGGTCTATAATACCAGTCATCTACATGAGTGTATGTTCATGTCTGTACAGTGCCCTCGCCAATGAAAGGTTCAACATCAGATGTGATAAACCAGTAATCACAGCAAGTTATCTACGTTGTGACTTTGGTTGAAAATGTATTTGAGTGATATTGAGTCTGAGCTGCTAGGTCCATTTCCATACGAGTGTCTGACACTGGAGTGTCTGTGTATTGGCAGTGGGCTACTCTGTGTAAGGGAATGATTCTATAGTCAGTCATGCTTTAGAAGACCTGGAACTGATCATGGGTATAGGACTGAGTAGGTTAGGGTTAGTAGTAAGGCTCAGTAGGTTGACTGCACAGGACAGACAGCCAAGGAAGACTCACCCTGAGGGCTAATCTCAAATGACACTATTCCCTACATAGTGTACTAACATGTAGGGCACTATTTTGGAAAAAGTGTCTTATTTTTAAGTACAAAAATCCTCTACTGGGAGGGTGGACTGTAGGGTTTAGTGAACGTGGGGATCATTTGGGCCGTCTAACTTGAAGAGTTATCAACCTCTCTCCCTCCCGTTCGTTCGTTAGTGTCACTGAACTAAACGTTACGCAAAACAAAAGTTTCTAAACCTTTGTCTTCCGCTAGTCCCATAAAAGAAAGAATAACAAAACGGTTGACTAAAGAAATGTGACATACAACATATAAAGTGCATTGAATAAAGGTGATAGAACAACGAGACAGTAGGAATGTGCATGGATCTCATTGAGATTGACCACAGGTCAGGTCCGAGAGGTAAAAACCTACCTCCACTGCTTAATATCACTGAGGGGCGAGTGAGATCTTGGATGCATCCCAAAAGGCACCCTATTCCCTTTGTAGTGCTCTACTTTTGACCAGGTCCACTATATTTCACCATAGGAACTAGGGTGCATTGTGAGACATACCCCTTGATTCTACATGGAATTAAGTGCGAAATAGATACTCATTTTATGGGGGACTCGTGATCTGAAAATAATTGTATAATAATAATAATAATAATAATAATAATAAACTATTCCATATTTGTATACCTTCCAAAAAGGGCTGCTATTCACCAAGAAAACATATTTAGGACTAAAACAGACAGAACAGAGAATCAGATCAACCTAATAGAAAAGGTCACATACTAAGAGCTATCCCGCAGCTCTCCTTCTCAGCACACACGGCCTGCTAAACTAAACTGTCTTTTTATACATTATTTGCGAGTAACATACATTGTATAAAGAGGCGGTGTTGGTTTAAGACGGCAAACTAGGCTAAAGCCTTGGCAGTCGTCAGCAGTGAGTGCACTGTAGCGTACAGTCACTGCAGCTTCATTAGTCCTCAGAGATAGTACTAGGAGGTTTCTTCTGTGCTCGTTTTCTCTACAACTACACATCTACCATGTCGCTCTCTCTCCCTCTCTTTTTCTCTACAACTACACATCTACCATGTCGCTCTCTCTCCCTCTCTTTTTCTCTACAACTACACATCTACCATGTCGCTCTCTCTCCCTCTCTTTTTCTCTACAACTACACATCTACCATGTCGCCCTCTCTCCCTCTCTTTTTCTCTACAACTACACATCTACCATGTCGCTCTCTCTCCCTCTTTTTCTCTACTTGTCAGATGCCAGTTTGTTTTATCCCTTTTTAAAGTGAATATTTGGTCAAAGTCTCCATGGTTGGATCTCAGGGATCTCTTGGTAATGTATACATAAGGACAAAAGTAGTTGTTCCTCTCCACTCCACTAGTTCCCCTCAGAGACAAAGCACAAAGGCATTTAGTCGTTTTAGTTCCTTCACGTGTAAGGTGGTTTTGGTTAGAGGGGGGCAGCAGGAGGAGTAGAGGCTGAGGGAATAGGGGTACCCGGGAGGAGGAGGAGAGGGTTGAGACAGTAGCCCGAGAAGAGGCGTGAGAGGAGAGAGTAGTAGTTCAAGTTTGGTTAAGGTTTCTCCTCAGTGAGTGGGGAGGGGGGTCAGAGGTGAGCGAGAGAGGAGTTCAGGAAGTTAACATTTACGCTGCCTTCTCTTCAGGACAGGATGTATTCAGGTTCCCGCTTTTTTGGCATGGTGGTTTCTGTTTTTCCCATTGGCACATGGCGTTGGCGTAACCCACGATCACCTTGTCCATCCAGGTGAGGGGCTGGGGGACGAGCACAGCCCCCTCAAAGAAGCCCAGGTGCCCCCCGTGCAGTGTCAGGGCGAAGATGACATTCTGCTTCTTCTCTGGAGGGGGATAGGGAACAGAAAGGGAGGGGGTAGAATTAGAAGATAGTAGCATCTTTTAAAACAGATTTTTTTAGTTGATAGACAAATGGATAGAAATGTAAGAGAGGAATGAGATGAGGGATACAGTACAGAAAGCAAGTGGAGGAACGGGAGATGGAACCACTGCCTCCAGGGGCATGTGATCCGGGTCGGCAGCACAACCACCGGACCAGCCCCCGGAACCACATGGGAGTCATTGTTTAGTGACAGTTATGTCAGGAATGATGCCATACATTCTGTAAAATGACAAACAGCACACAATGTTACACCAAGGTCGTAAAATGGCGTCATCCGTGTAAAGGGACAGAGATCTTGAGTCAGGCGTCTAGGAGGACAGGGAGAGGAAGGAGAGCAGGGTCCAGTGCATTAACATCAATCACTATCACCAGGTAGCTCAATAACCCTGATGAAAGATAGAGCCTTGATAAAGGCAATAAACATGTCATATCTATCAGGATTGACCAACTAGAACAATTAACTCATGACTGTAGCTGAGCTACTTCATACCATTCGGTTTTGGTTTTTGTTGAAACACCAATTGTTCAACCCAATCCACTGGGAGGTGCACGTCAACCAAAATGGGACAAGTCACTGATTATAGGCTGTACAGTACAGCCGATTTAGAACCTATTTAGTGAGGTTAGTGTTCATATATTAACTTGAAATAAACTGTTAGAACGTTGTAAATAACAGATTAAAATAGCACAACAGAACCTTTTGTGAAATGACTGAGCAGGTAGCAGGTAACAACAGTATTACAGGTATTCCCCAGCTGCTGCCTACCAGTTACAACTGGTAGAACAGAATCAGGGTTGGGCTGATTAACAGAATCAGGGTTGGGCTGATTAACAGAATCAGGGTTGGGCTGATTAACAGAATCAGGGTTGGGCTGATTAACAGAATCAGGGTTGGGCTGATTAACAGAATCAGGGTTGGGCTGATTAACAGAATCAGGGTTGGGCTGATTAACAGAATCAGGGTTGGGCTGATTAACAGAATCAGGGTTGGGCTGATTAACAGAATCAGGGTTGGGCTGATTAACAGAATCAGGGTTGGGCTGATTAACAGAATCAGAGTTGGGCTGATTAACAGAATCAGAGTTGGGCTGATTAACAGAACCAGAGTTGGGCTGATTAACAGAACCAGAGTTGGGCTGATTAACAGAATCAGGGTTGGGCTGATTAAGGAAGTAAATTGATATTCCAATTCAATAATAAAAATGGACCCCTATTTTCCATTACTTCTAAATTAAACAGAAAAGTAGAAACCATATACTTTAAAATTGAAAAAAATCACTTGGACCCCAACCCTGAACAGAACACTAGTGTGGCATCCAGACATGGAGCCCTAATTTCTCCAGCTCTAACTGGGTTAGTGGGGGAAACTGCAGCGTCCGCCTGGTGAGTGTGATCCCACAGGGCTTGTACCAACCATACACTATCTGGGGTTATAATAGCCTAGGTGATTCTAGGAAATGACTCATATTTATAAACAATTCAAAAAGGACACCCCAGCTTTCCATTAGGCTGAACCCTGAAGGAGGGTTTGATGTAGGAACACATCCATAATAAACCATTCAGTTTGGCTGGCTGCATCTTTTGGGAAGCGGTCCTATCAATTGTTTAATAGCATTTTAAAAATCGACCATGAACTAGACGCAGGGAAAAGTTGAAGCTTGCTTTAAAACAGAAATTATGTCTAATATGCAGCTTCCATTTTGTGTCACGGAAGATAAGTATGAGCAAAGCAGAAGCCTAATTCATCTACACTACACACTGTTAAGTAATAATAATGCTGTCATATTCTGCATTTGAATAACATTCCATTTAAATCCTAAAATGAAATGGAATCGACTTTAACTCTGGGTTAAGCACTACGCACAAGACTCCTGACTGAGGTTCCAACTAAAAGATTGTTGGCCGGATTTGTCCGCCACAGTCCTAATGACATGTGCCAACTACTATGCAGCTTACAGTTTGATTCCAGGTGATGTGACCACATTAGTTATACAACAGCTTTCACATGTTTCCAGGCTTCCTGTGGCCAGTGTGAGTCAGCCTGACTCTTCTAGGGCAAAGGGGACCGAACCCACAGCTGATTTCCCCTATCAGAGAGTTAGGCAGGGCACCAGCTGATTTCCCCTATCAGAGAGTTAGGCAGGGCACCAGCTGATTCTCCCTTTCAGAGAGTTAGGCAGGGCAACAGCTGATTCTCCCTTTCAGAGAGTTAGGCAGGGCACCAGCTGATTTCCCCTTTCAGAGAGTGAGGCAGGGCACCAGCTGATTCTCCCTTTCAGAGAGTTAGGCAGGGCAACAGCTGATTTCCCCTTTCAGAGAGTGAGGCAGGGCACCAGCTGATTCTCCCTTTCAGAGAGTGAGGCAGGGCAACAGCTGATTTCCCCTTTCAGAGAGTGAGGCAGGGCAACAGCTGATTCTCCCTTTCAGAGAGTTAGGCAGGGCAACAGCTGATTTCCCCTTTCAGAGAGTGAGGCAGGGCAACAGCTGATTCTCCCTTTCAGAGAGTTAGGCAGGGCAACAGCTGATTTCCCCTTTCAGAGAGTGAGGCAGGGCAACAGCTGATTCTCCCTTTCAGAGAGTTAGGCAGGGCAACAGCTGATTTCCCCTTTCAGAGAGTTAGGCAGGGCAACAGCTGATTTCCCCTTTCAGAGAGTGAGGCAGGGCAACAGCTGATTCTCCCTTTCAGAGAGTGAGGCAGGGCAACAGCTGATTCTCCCTTTCAGAGAGTTAGGCAGGGCAACAGCTGATTTCCCCTTTCAGAGAGTTAGGCAGGGCACCAGCTGATTTCCCTTTCAGAGAGTTAGGCAGGGCAACAGCTGATTCTCCCTTTCAGAGAGTTAGGCAGGGCAACAGCTGATTTCCCCTTTCAGAGAGTTAGGCAGGGCACCAGCTGATTTCCCCTATCAGAGAGTTAGGCAGGGCACCAGCTGAGAATCTCCTATATCTCCACCCTGCATCTCTGTGTAGTGCAGGACACAACAAGCCAGTGAGCTAGTGTTGCCCTCCATCCCAGCTCTGGGACTCTATAAATAACAGGTGACATCACCACCACACATTCAGCACCACTTTGAGGAAACGTGATCATTTCAGTAGGGAACTTCTCTTTAGACCTACCCCTTCAAATGTTTGCTGATCTGTAAGGTGGGAAGCAATATTGTGGAAGCTCTACCACTACACAGCTTATACCCAACCAGAACCTTCAGACATGCTTACATTAAAAGGGCCAAGGGAGAGGGATAGAGAGCAATTTGGGATGGGCTGTTCCAGAAATCCCGTGAGAGATGAGAACTGGCTAGAGTACTGTCCAGTCCATGGATTTAATATATCCAACAAATGGTGACTAGTTGGTAGTGCTGAGGTGGTTGTTTCCATAAATAGCATGCTTTCCTTTACTGCTCCATTTGATCAACCCAGTAAAGCCTTGAGGATTGAGCTGATTGGCCGCTATTCTCAGTGTTCTATTTTAAAATGATAGGTTACCATGATTGGTGTTCTATCATTAGAATCAGTTAGTGTTGAAAAAAATGCCAGACTTTAGTTTGCATATCTAAAAAAGGCCTAGTGGTGTCTAGAGTCTAAGTCACGAGCACATGAGGAGACAGAGGCTCTCATCTGTGTGATACACTACCGTGTGTGTGTGTGTTTGAGTTAGAGCCAGTGTTAATCAGTCAGACATTCCCAACACACCTAGTTGTACATACCGCCCCCTCCCTGGCCTGGGTGTGGGACTTAAAGGATTCATCTGCCTATTCAAGCTCTGCTGTTTCAGAGACAAAGTAAGGGAGAACTTTGTACCAGGTGTTGAACTGGTGAAAACACAGTAGACTTCTAATGATTTCCCTTGTGTTAGTACACAAATAACATGTGCACATACTGTTCTGGACATTAAAAAGTGACTTTTCAAAGTGGCTTGCTGACACCAAACACCAAGTTAATTTTAGCCATGTGTTTTTCTCACTGTTACAGTACTGGCTAACTTCTTATGGAGTGGCTGCCTGATCGGATTCTCTGGATGCCTCTTCTCAATAGCTAAAAAAAACAGAACTTCAGCACACAATTACTGTAATGTAGCTCCACTGCTCCCTCTGCTTTACATAAAGGCATGTTGTACAAACATCTGTTGTAACCATTAGTTGGAACTATAAACAACATGATCAACATGTTGTACAAACGTCTTTGTCTGTGTTAACTATAATGACATTGCATTATAACAGAAGCAGGACACAGACAGTCCAAGTATAGATGACATGTTTTCAAGTGGGGAATTACACATGATTATCTCTGGGGAAAAGGTGTCCTGGGGGACCGGATAGGGCGGTTCGAGCCGAATGGCCCTGTGTCTCTGTAGGGACGAGCTCTGAGTAGAGAAAGTGTGTGTGCGTGTGTGTGTGTGTGCGTGTGTACTAATGCAGGTGTTTGTTACCTGCCAGTGTGCGAGGGATGGTGAGCAGAGACCCGTGCACCAGAGGATCGTCTGCAGAGTTGACCAGCAGAAGTGGCACGTCAACCTAAAAAATACAACCATAATTAGATATTGGGCCTGTGTATTGCATACAGTATAAGAGTCCACTTAGACACAAACTTAAATCATGAACTCTCCGAAGACCTCACACTGTTCTAAGCACTTCCTGTAGTACATTTCTGATATTCATACACACATACATGTTTAGAAAAGTATTCTTAATTCACACAGGAGAGAGAGAAGTAAGGATAAAGAGTATCAACCTACATTGTGAATATAATGCACACAGCTCTCCTTCTCGTAGTATTCTTTGAGGGAGTTGTGCCCATGGAACTTCCTGCAGAGACAGGAGGGGTGACAGGTCACAAAACAAAGCAGCATGCTGTGGAAACTGGAGAGGGATTATTAAGTGACATACTATGTGGGTGAGCACATCCCTATGAACCATGCACAGCAAGATACTCAGAGGCCTTTCTTAGGGCTGGGCGATATAGCAAATTAATGTTTTAGAACAATGTTCAAAATGCCTGTATCGCAAGAATCAAGGTAAAAATATGTATTTTTTTTAACTGTCTTTTTTCTCGTTTCCTTTGCTCCTTCTGTTCTGTGTTCACTGTGCACCTTCCCACTGGCACAGACACCAAGCCCCTCCCCCTGACACTCACCACAACAAAGACTAAAGAGCACTTCTTCCTCTCTGACAACGAACAGTTTAAAATCTCTATCTGCATTTAAACTAAACCATTCTAATGATACCCTTTTCATGTCTCAACTCCCAACATGTAGAACAGAGCAGACCTTACTAAGACGTGAGTATCAACGACTTGGGCAAATGTCTGCTCAGTTCCTGTCGTGCGCAGCATTGCGGTAACACCACCGCTAGCAGCATTTTAGCCACATACTGTTATGTGCCAACTGTTTGTTCAAACAGGTGGAGATGGACAGGAGGGTGTATTCAGAACAGTTCAACTGTTATACCATGTTAGCTAGTTGGCTAGACTTGACATATAAAGATTAGCTGGCTACTCATTTGAAGGTGCGCTTGAGAGGTTGACCTGTGTTCATTATCTATGCCTGCTACCCTAAGTTAGTCATTATTAGTGAATGTACATTGTGCCTGGTTCTGGTTCTGGGTAAGTTTTTTTTTTAAAGGGCATTTTCATAGACAGATTTGAAAGCCAGATCAGTGATTATTGCCAAAAAGCAGGTTAAATTATTTAATTATTAATGGGTCTTATGGTTGAAGGCTTAGGTATAATTTTACAAGCCCTGAATTCCTTATGAAATGCAGTGTTTTGACCTTAAATTGTGCAACAAAGCTTATTTCAAGATTTAAAATCGAGAAACTCCCATAAGTTAGAATTTGTTTTAGGCGATAATCGCCCAGCCCTGCTCAATGGCTCCTAGTATATTGTTCCTATGTATTGACAAAACTCTAAAAGTTTGGCTTGAACTTCAGCAGGTGCTGTTGAGTGTTGTCAGTCCATTTTAAACATACAGCCATAAATCTCACATTGACCCCCTGTGAAATCAGTTCTAAATATTGCAGTGTTGAGGACTCAACACTGATTTCACAGGGGGTCAATGTGAGACCGGTTGCTCACAGGAATAACTGCATTGTGAGTCATTTTAGCATGTGTTCCTTATTAGATTCTATTTAGTGTCTTTTACTCAAATGTATTGGGGGGGGAAAGTGTGTCCTATACCTCATGATGGTTTCATCGATCTGCATGAGGGAGGTGGCCGTGTAGAGCCGGCTCAGGTCTGCATCCTCCATCTTCGTTGCACTTCCAAACAGACTGCCCCTGTAAACACACAAACAAAATGTTGGGACATGGCGTTGAAACACGTGACAACACTAGTTATTCTCAGTAAAATCTATACCTATACCAGGAATTTCCATGCCTAATTGCCTCCATTTCTTTGGTTAAATAGTTTGCCTCAGGGAGCTGCTCTGTACGCGTTTGGTGTTTCTCCTCCATGGGGAATTTGACTGATCTGCTGGGTTGTGACTGAGTTAAGTCCAAGCCATTTGTCATAGATCTTAAATAATATAAGCCATTTAGCAGACAGTTTGATTTCTGATTTGATTTAGTTTGATTTCCTATGGGTGGCCCCAGCAGGGCTTGAATGGGTGTTATAATGTGATGATAGCTCCCAATCACCACATGGAGTTTCCACCATATGGCTTTTACAGTAATTTGGCCATTTCAGAAGTATGAGAAGTGTCATGGCCCTAGGGTAGGGGCTAGGGGTTTCTTTGGGATTGGGCCTACCAGTGTGAATGTGCTACCAGTGTGAATGTGCTAAGTATTGGAACAGGGCTGAGTACCTGTGTGAAAGGATGATCTTCTTCATGTTGTCGGCCATGAGGAAGTTGTAGAAGCGTCTGCACTGGTCCCACTGTAGGAACGTCTCCTGGGCCCTGTACACACACACACACACACACACACGGAAGTCAGTTGTGTGTAGAGAGAGAACTAATTATATTGTTGTCATGTTTATATCGGTTTGGCCTGACAACCAACATACTCAAAAGTTGGCTAAAGCATGAAACACAGGTTTCATCACTGTAGGCCAATGCAGGACAACAAAAACCTGCTGCCAACAACACTTTGTACTCTTGAAGCTGCCATGCTAACCATCACCCCACACGTTAAATCCGCAGAACGATCTCTTACTGCACTATGAACTCACCAACACTACCTAGATAGCAACTAGCTAGCAACAAGCTAGCAACAAGTTAATAACTACCTAGCAACAAGCTAATAACTAGCTAGCAACAAGCTAGCAGTACCTATCTAACAATTATCTAGACCAACTTCATATCTGCTAGTGCACATGTGAAACAAGGTTGAGGAGTAACTGATTACATGTTATCAGTTACATGTAGGCTAAATCTGATTTTTTTTGCCTGACCACAAGTTCAGAGACCTCTATGATGACACACTAAAAGTGTTTGATGGAGCCTTTTTGTCTTCTTCTAATGCCTCTTAAGGGGGAAGTAATCAAAAAAGTAACTTAAATAATCCGATTACATTGCTGAGTTTGGACAATCCAAAAGTTACATTACTGATTACAATTTGACAGGTAACTAGTAACTAACAAATTACATTTAGAAAGTAACCTACCCACCCAACCCTGATGAGAAATACTACAGAGGTAGCATATATAGTGAGAACTACGCAGCAGGCATAACAATCCCATTCAACAGATGGCATGGGCAATGACAAAAGACAAGGCTTTAGCCATGACAGACAGGAATGGAAAATAAAACAGAGGTATAAAGACTACTCCCATTTCACAAAAGGCCAGTCTGCCTGGTCCTGACACACACACGAACACGCTGTTTACTCTCTGGACAGAGCAGAGTGTTCCTGCCAAGAGACGTTGGCCACGTTTCAAACTCAAAGGTGTGGTTCAGAAACACCACATGTTTCACAGAGTTCCATCTACTCCATCCCAGAGCTTGTGCAATACCACATCTAGAAACACCAGAGTTGTGCGGTTTCAGTCACTGTATCATGATAAAAAGTTCTCTCCGTCACGACAAAAGCTCAAGTGGTTACAAAGTCTCTGCTCATTATGATAACAGGCAGTCTGCTTTAGACCCAAGTGTAATCAAATAGATTACAGGGACTAAGACAGAAGGGAAAACACTGAAACAACCTCCATGGAAGAACTGCATGGTGCATGAAAACGAACAACCCAGGTTAACGGAGCAGCCAATAGTATGAGTCTGTTTCAGTACTCAATAACACAGAACTACTGTACTGGAGCCTACATCTTTGCCTACCTCAAAAGACTTGGCAAGGCAACAACCAGTTGTCTACAGCGGAGACAGACCGGCACCCAGGCAAGGATCTGTCCGCTGTCTTTGTTGTGTTAGTCACCAGTCCACTGAGATCACAGATAAAGCCAAACTACAGGAAATGATCAATGATGCTGGAGAAAAAACAGGATCCCAGCTACTCTCAGCTTTGTTGCCATCTTGTCAGACAGAAAGCTGCTGGGCAAAGTGAATTCCATCTGAGTGAACCTCCTTTTACAGTAATGTAATTACCATAAAACGCCTCGTTTGCTAAGTTTGCCATATTGTACATTGCTCTCTGTTACTAATTTATTCTATTGGCATTAGCACAGTATACATGATTCTAATTCTAGCGCCAAGACAGTGGCAATTAGAAAAAACTAAAAAGTTAATTGTGCTTATTTACTGGCACATTGAACCATGTCACGTGCCGTAGTTTACAAACTCAGTGGATAGTGTTCAAACTAAGACATATCTGAATTCCTTCATCTTTATGCACCTTCACCATTAGTAAAACACAACTGAACAGTATGTCATTTTTGACAGCTGTTTTACCATAGCTTGCAAAAGAGTAGCAATGGATGCTAACCAACTGCACAGTAAATAGAAACACCAGCTAGCTAACTTCACTAAGTTGGGGCAAAACACTTATTTACATTAAGTTGGCTACGTTACAGCTCATTGCTAACAAGCATAACACTGCCTCTAAAAAAGAAAAAGAAAAAGTGTCTCCACTGTTTATATTTTGATGTTTATGACACCTTCAATGACCTAGTATACAGCTGTGTGTAAAAAGGGCATATAGTATGTAATTTACCAAACACCATTAGCTAGGCAAAATGTTCATTCTGTGTCCTTGCGTAGCAATTATAATACAAATTGCAGTGCTGCACACGTTTGTGTAACTCCACGGATGAACACTGGATAGCCATTTTGAGCAGCTCTTACATGTTGCCTTTGCGTACTTGAACAGGGTTTAAATAAGTCTTAAGACCGTAGCCCACCTGAGTGCACTGTATCCCTGGCAGACGCTGACGCAGCACAGCACTCTCTCCTGATTGGTCCGGTTCTCTCCCAGGAACTTGCACACGATGTTGCCTCCCAGGCTGAAGCCCACCACTATGAGGTGGGTGTGAGGGAACATCTTCTTGATGTAACCCACCATGGACGCAAACTCCCACGTGCAACCTACCAGAACAAGGACCAGAGCAAAGACATTACATACTGGGGCTTGGAGTTGGTTCCTTTCCTTGGTAGCATAATTCATGGCCATTGATCTGAAATGAGGATGGTGTGGTGAAAACCTGTCTTTCGCCTATAACTTCTTCTTGTTGCTATTGTGTGTGTTTTATTAGGAGTATGTGTGTGTTTGTACACGCCTGTGTAGTCCTCACCGTAGGTGAACATGCGAGGTGAGGTGAGCTCGATGTTGGGCAGAGCACCCAGGTGATTGAGCACAGCACACCTGTAACCCTCCTTCTGAGAGTGGCCCACAAAGGTGCGGATGTAGTGCTTCTCGCTATGGTTACCGATCCCCGGGCATATCACCATGGTGACGTCATCTGTTGGAATAGCAAACATACGGACAGATGGATCAGTGAGCCGTTTGCAAATGAAAATATGTAAAGGCAAGATTACACGTCCTCATGGGCCGGTCATTGCACGGTGTGGTACGGAAATATGACAGGCAGCAAACAGAGACAGTATGGTGCCTCAATAAAACCTTATAGGATGAGATGTCCCAGTCACTCAAATAATAAAACAAGTAGCCTAGTTACCAGAGGCTCTTCATTACCTTTATTTAACAGGCTAGTCAATTAAGAACAAATTGTTATTTACAATGACGGCCTGACAAGAGGCAAAAGGGATACAACTCTATATGTTTTAATGACTATAAGATAAAACGGACAACACAGACAGAAGCCACTGGCAACAGCACAACTAGAACAGGAAACAAAGTGGATGTGTAAAGTAAAGCAACATGCTTCCTTCCATATGGCAACGCAAACTAGTGACCATTAGAAACTACTACATCTCAACTCGGAGGTCAAAACAAATGATCTACGTCGCAAATGGCACCCTATTCAGTACACTACAATTGACCATGGCCAATAGTCTGGTCAAAAGTAGTGCACTAAATAGGGAATAGGGTACCATTTGGGTAGTAGCCCCTGATCTCATCACCTTAGCCAAAAGTAAAGATAGTAGATTTTACCAAGAGTCACAGTCTGTAAATCTGTGTCCTCAACAACACTGGCACAATAATCACCTACAGAACGGGAAATGGAACCACAGGGTAAACAAGTCAATGGACCAAAGGCGTCAAAACCGCCCTGACAAACTGAGCCCAGACAGGACTGATACCGTACATAGGACAGGTCCATAGCACAACATTGGGCTGATGAATTTGCTCTCATGCTTCCAATGAGCTCATTCAACAGCTTTCCTTCCCATTGCACTTCTCTCCTTGGTCATTGCTGTAAATGACAATGTTTCTCAACCAGTTAACGTAGGCATAGAAAAGGTAAGGCAAGCACATCTCAATTGAGGGGGATGTTTGTTTTTGAATGTTTATATTGAAAAAAAAGAGAGTCCTGTGCCAATAGAGATTCTCTATTCTTGATAAATGATCCATGAATGATTGAAATAGCCCACCTCCTGTCCGGTGGTCCCCCATGGGCTCGAAGAGGTCAAAGGTGGCGGTGGCCCCATCCTGCATGGGTAAGTACTTCCTGAGGCCTATGGGGTGAGGGCAGCTCACACGCCCCATCTTGCCATACAGTGCTGTCTGTAGGTGGCCACTTTTACCCCACAGCAGGGGCGGAATGTACCTGCAAAACACACAAACACACAGAGATTCACTATGGGCGGTTCTGGCTCGGACAAGGCTTACTTACTTAATTTACTTTATTCAAGAGATGAAAGGTTTATTTGCAGGTAATAAAATACATTGTAATTCTTGGTATATAGGCCCTAGGAGCTCTAACACATAGGCTAGAAGCCTAAATCGCACACATGCAGTACACTCTACAATGCCATGCTAACTCGAGATCTGTGCACAGAAACATGTGTGGAATGTGCAACAGTGTCCATAAGAGGTTTCTGTAAGAAACAAGCACACATCAGCATTAGGATGTCCCTTGAAGTAATAGAATAACTTTACTTGATGACTTGTTCTTGCTTCCAGTTGTGTCTTATTTCGGTCAGTCAGCTAATGTAGTATACAATTGTACTTGTATTAAACCTTTAACTAGGCAAGTTAATTAAGAACTCATTGTTATTTACCATGAAGGTCTACTAAGTGGCAAAAGGCCTCCTGTGGGGAACGGGGCTGGGATAAAACCATTTAAAAAAGGTAGGACAAAACAGACTTCATGACAAAAGAGACACCAATACTACATAAAAAAGAGAGACCTAAGACAACAACACAACATGAAAACAAAGCAGCAGCTCAACACAGTAGCAACATGACATGGCAGCAGCACAATAACAATATGAAAACACAGTAGCAACATGACATGGCAGCAGCACAATAACAATATGAAAACACAGTAGCAACACGACATGGCAGCAGCACAATAACAATATGAAAACACAGTAGCAACATGACATGGCAGCAGCACAATAACAATATGAAAACACAGTAGCAACACGACATGGCAGCAGCACAATAACAATATGAAAACACAGTAGCAACATGACATGGCAGCAGCACAATAACAATATGAAAACACAGTAGCAACATGACATGGCAGCAGCACAATAACAATATGAAAACACAGTAGCAACATGACATGGCAGCAGCACAATAACAATATGAAAACACAGTAGCAACATGACATGGCAGCAGCACAATAACAATATGAAAACACAGTAGCAACACGACAACAAAGTGGCAACAGCACAGCATGACAACAGCACAAACGTGGTTAGGCACAGACAACAAGGGTAAAAAGGTGGGGGGTTTATTTGCTGTGTTGACTTTCAGTCACAGTGCGTTGGAACAACATTTACACACAGCGGGGGACAGGGAAGAGATTCACATTCCTAAGTAGAACACACACGAAGCTGACCATCCTTGATCATGCATCTGCCCTGGTACTGTATCTGTATGGGAGTAGACGTAGGTAAGGGTCCAACCCTGCAGGAGATCAAAGTGGATCTATCTGCTGCTAGCACTGCAGTGAGACATGAGCTGGGCTAGTCATATCACAGTCATACAATCTACCATCTCACATCCGCACACTGAGTTTAGCACAGACGTACACCGAACATTTAGCAGGAAACCCTTGGCAAATGGCCAAAAACAAGTAGTGGTTTCCATTTTAGGTCTGTTTATAGATTAGCAGCCACGATAACAAAAGAAGGAGATCGATGTTGACAATTGCAATTTCCTCAAATGTAGCTTTGGCCTACTCACTCTGGCCTTAAGATTTAATGTCCCTGTGATGAAATTGAGATAAATAGAACTAGGTCATAACAATATTTAGTGATTTATGCAAAACACTGACACCTTATGCTATCCCATAGTTTAAGGTACAGCTGGAGAGAACAGCTAGGGCGCTCCCTGACTGGAGAGAACAGCTAGGGCGCTCCCTGACTGGAGAGAACAGCTAGGGCGCTCCCTGACTGGAGAGAACAGCTAGGGCACTCCCTGACTGGAGAGAACAGCTAGGGCGCTCCCTGACTGGAGAGAACAGCTAGGGCGCTCCCTGACTGGAGAGAACAGCAGCTGTGAGGCTGTTTGCAGAGATAACCAAGGTCAGGGTGAACCAAGGTCAGCGTGATCCTCTCCCAGTCAAAGGATGGACTGAGGGTCCACAAACATGGGTGGGGAGTGTACACACTGGTACAGTAAATATCGTCAGTGAGCAAAGTCTGTTGCTAAATTAACAGTTACACAACCCCCTCAATCTCATCTTCCTTCACTGTCATTAGAGCAGTCTGAGCACCTGGACATTACTTCCCTTACATAACGCTCATCTCAAAACACACAATGACCGCTGATGCTTCCCCACACCATTACTAATATTACAGATAAGACCTCCAACCCCTGTGTAAACATCATTATCAACTCTGACGTAGGTAGAGTTAGGGAGGTAGCATGAAGTAGAACAGAAAAGCAAGAGTACTCTGGACCTCCAGGCTCTGATTTAAATATCCCCGATATAGACTAATACACTAAAGTCTTGGTCAGGTTTGATTCCCCAGAACATTCTCGCTCTGCGAATTATCCTCGACTGGCAGGGATGACGTAATGTTGTCACAGGAGGACTAAGAGGACAAGGGGAGGAGTCCAGGCAGGCAGGCGAGGGGGGGGGGGGGCGCAACAGAACAGCTAAGACCACAAGCAAAGGCTATGGCCCAATACTGTTCAAATTACTCATCTGACATGACTGATGAAAGCTACACTTTTGAATATCTACTGTGTGAATGAAATCAGTCTGTCATATTGCCTACACTTTAGAGTGGTGTAGGTCTGGGTGCTCCAGTCAAGACATTCCAGCAAACCTGTGTCCACACGCATGTACCTGCATGTCTGTGCGCAAGTTTGTGTCCTCATGCATGTCTATGTGCACGAGTGTGTGCACTGTAACCTGCTGTTGCCCTTGACAGTCAGCAGCAGACCAAAGCAAAGGAAACAGAAGCCAGCGTGGGCTGATAGATAGACAACTAAGGGTGTGGTCTGAGGTACAGATCAAAGTCACAGGTCTGTTATATAGGTGGTCTGATTTAATAACTAGCCTTTTGATATGATGCAATACACATCCCTCTGATCTACTGCCTGAAGGGGTAACCACAACACTTCTTGGGGGTAAAATCATGGGGTAAGAGTTGGAGCTAAACAAAACCTAAGCTCTTCAAGGCATTCATAAATTATATTCTTCAAAAAAAAACAATAGCTACATATCATTAATTTAAACATTCAAAAACAGATGTACCAATCTCACATTGCCCCTTTACAGGGCTGGTTTCCTGAACACAAAGCCATCCGAGACAGATTGAGATAAAAGGCCAAGTAGACCTCTGATCATGGAAACCTGGCTTCACTCAGCATCAGAGAAGAATGGCTCTGCTGCACATCACTCCAGTGCAGGACCTGCCCTTTCAGAGGCGAACTCCCAAACTACTTAGGCTATTCCCAAACTCTCCGTAGGCTAAATTGAATAAAATATTTCAGCTGCGCCCTTATTTTCTAGAATACAATGACAGATGGAATGCATGGACTGCTTTGAACACAGAGTCGTTGCCCCCTTGTCTCATATTTCCTCCACTGTGTACCTCTCTCCTTCTCCATGATTGATCTGTCCGTGGTCACCGTGCTGGAAACAGTGTTATGCAACTCGACTGGGTGTCACTAGGAGTTACACAAACCGTCTTGGACCATTAGTCAGCATAAACAGTGCCAAGGAGCAATTGATGAATGAAAGACAGCCCTACTAGCCCAATATCCTTTTACACACGTTCTGTCTTGGCTAGCTTTTGACTGAGTACAGCCCAGGAGGGATATAGTGCAAAATTAAGATTAAAATGTATTTAATTAAGAAGCAATTCACCTACTGATTAGTATAATGAACCTTTAAATTATAAAATATGCAAGAGTTGGAGATAAACAAATAGTTTTATCACATACTTATTAAGCCTATGACTAGATAAAACGAACTGACGGCAAATGTTTAACTGGGCATCCCTCCCTGAGGAAGTCTGGAACATTCCAGGTCCGTTAGTCACGGCTAAAAACACACCAGTCTTAAAACACACAGACAGACTGTCAAACAAAAGCAAACAGTGCAGATGAACACACACAAACCTCAAACTACATCTACAGTCTGTTTGGATAAAAAGTATCTGCATCCCAATTCCCTACGTGCACTAGTCTCCAGAGCCGTAAGGGGAGCACTCGTGGCCAGAGATTTGAGATGAAGTAACAGAGGCTTACATAATGAGACAGCAGCTGAGGGAAGCCTCCAGAGTCTCCCACTGGGCTTCAGACTCCCTTAAGACAGGACTATTAGGCCAGTAGAGTAGAGTACTGGCTCTGAACCATGCCACACATTCAGAGAAACCTCTAGTCATACAGGAGTATCGTTTTTTTCCACAACACACAGGAGTTCTTTGGAATGTGGGACTAGATGTAGGCTATAGTGTAGAGTGACAACAGAAGTGTTGGTGCGATCTTGGCAAGGCGATCATGGGTGCAGTGGTCCAATTACAGGCTACTGAAAACCCCGTGAACAAATCATAGGACCCCAATAAGCTATAAAATACTCGTGGCCTTGGGTTAGTGTGTCCGCCCTGAGACTGGAAGGTTGGGTTCCCCCGGTCGAGTCATACCAAAGACTGGAAAAATGAGACCTGATGGGTCTCTGCTTGGCACTCAGCATTAAGATATATTGGGGGTAAAGACCTGCACTAGACTAGTGTCCTGTATGGTCGCAGAACACGGCCAAAGACTGAACCACAGGCAGAAAGGTCACTCACTCTTTGGTCAGGATGGGGCAGGACTTGAGCAGGAAGCGGTTCAGGGGCGTGTCCTGGTAGGTGATGTCAGGAGCGGCGGTGGGACTCTTGAGGTTCAGGCAGCGGACGATGACGTACAGCACCGTGGCGACCGCTGCCAGCTTCATGCCGTCAAACATGGCCGGCATCTCCGGGGCGACGATGGTGTAGTCATAGTAGCCCGAGTCTTGGGTGGCCATGGTGCCTCTGAGAGAGACAAACACAGAGAAGTAAACAAAGCGTTAGACTGTAAATACTCCACTTAGAACAAATACAGCTAGTACGGATGATCCTGCTACACGGAACACATTAAATCAACTAGCCTACATCAGCCATGCTCACTAGTACTCTGATTAACTGTACCCAGGACAACAAAACTACATTAATGTCACTTTAAAACTTACATCTTGTTCACCAAACTTAAATCAGTGGCAGTAAACAGTGTGGACCATGGAACAAACAGAGGGCACAAAGTGGTCTAGCTATTTCTCTGTCAAAAAGAGGAATTCAAGGCATGTAGCTTAGCAACAGCTAAATATGTTTCAGCTGCCTGCTAGCAGCAATGACAGAAGCAGAAAATTAACAAAGCCAATGATGGTAAACAGACTGGCCAAAACAAAAAGAGATGGAGGAGAAAGAGGTAGGCTGGTTTACAGTCCAAAAAGAGGAACTTGTGGTATGTAAATATGAGAGTCAGATGATGAGGTAGTTTAGATAAAACCAACAAACAAACTTCAGAACATGGATAGGAAAGAGTTGAGCAATTCTATCAAACAATTATTTACTTACAATTTAGGTTTAAATTCAATAAAAAGATGATCCACTCTGTCCAACAGCCTTTATTTGTGCAGTGACAGAGTCACAGTGACGTGGTCAAATCTGGAAGAAAAACAAACACTTTTATTTCATGTTTTAAAACAGGTGTTAGGAATTTGCACGATCTGCCAAGACAACCCAACAGAACAGAGAAATTGTGCCTCTTCATATCTCCATACTAGACTTCTTTCCTTTAACATGGTTCTACAATCCCTGTAGTTCCTCTTCAATATTAAGCACTGACCTCAAACCAGTCATTTGTGACGGATGTGATAAAGTTCATTTGTCTCCTTGGTTAACAAGAGAATGTGCAATGATCAATCCTAATAGCCCCATTACTAACAGTGATCCCCGCTGTCCTCCACTGCTCCAAATGGAATTCCCTGTAGAGTATGGAATTACTGCGCTCTCCAATCAGAAAGAACACTATCTGATAAGAATCAATTACATTAGCCATGGCCACTAAGGTCAGCAGGCCGAGCACTTCTATGAATCCTTTCTAAAGCTGTGTGCACTAGGCCTATATAGGGAATAGGGTGCCATTTGGGATGTAAACTAGGCTCTGTGTGTTCTCCTCTATACCATCTAGAATGCATTAGTTATGTCCTAATAACAACTGCAGTAACTACAAGTCACTTTTGGGGGGGGGGGGGGGGGCATGATTTCATGGATGCTCAGAGCTTGCATCCATAGCTCTGTCTATGAATTTGAGTGTTATTACATTTCTCAAACCCCATCCCTCCGCATTTTACTAAAACAAGTGATGGGTGGCCGCTTTGTTGTTGTTTCATGTAAACTGCAGATTGCCTCCGATGTGGGAAGGCCAGTCAGTCATCCAGCATGATCACTGATGTAGCCTTAAATCATTTGGGAGCAGGTGCCTCAATAGGCCACGGATAGCCTGTGCTAAGAATCACCGCCTGCCCTGCCATCATGAGATACAATAACATTCCAGAGCTGCGTAGTTGAGAGATTAGGGAAACCACCACAGGCTCAGCCCCATATCACCCTACTCTTTAATCTGTCTGTCACAGTAGCGAACACTTGCAGCTGGGCATGAGTGAGAATGCAGAGCGATGGTTTACCCCAAATTTAACTCTCCTGTTTTAGTTATCATCACATGGACCACATTTTTTCCACATGTGTATTGGTAGGCAGGTGCAGGAAGAATTTGCCTAAGTGTGTGATGATGACAATATAGGAATAGGAACACACTGCATGAGAAGACAATTACCTAGCAAGCTAATTTAGTTAGCCATCTCAGTAAATGCAGATTATCATGGTGCGCAGCAAGTCAAGCCTATTCAAGGGAAACCCACCACCAGCTACATACAGTACGCACCATGCAGTCCCCGCTGCTTTTTCTATCAATGGCTTTGCCACCGACAGGTAATGCTGGACACAGCAATATTTTAGATGGCTTTAGTAAAATAAAAATGTTTTTGTCGACATAAGTAATAATATAGTAAACAAGTAAGAGAGGACTAGTACTGTAACGTTAGCTCGATGCTATTTGGCAAAGGGCCCCAACTCACCATCACTGCTTTTCGCGCATCCACGAGCTAGTGGTGGAATGAATGTTGACAACCTCTCTCGCAGTATGTCAAACCAACATACAGCTAGCGAACTAAGCAAGGTATGTGTTCAAATGGAAAATTACATTTGTTAGGTAGTTAGCATACCTTGCTTAGTTCGATAGTGGTGTGTTCAGCTAGCTAAACCGAAGAAAACAACACAGCTCCCTGCGCCCCGTCCCTAATCGTAACAGACAGAAATAGCTGGCAAACTAACCTCGTTACCGTCCTCTCCTACACCGTGTCCAGTCTTTTCCTTTTCTCCTTTGTGTCTGAATCCGTGTCTTTCCATAGGGATGTTTCTATATTTATCTCGAAATAATTTACGGTCCGTCTTTTCTATTATTTCCCTCTCTGTCGATGGACATGCATTAACATGTAGCTACCGCTAGACTGACATCTCGGAATTCACTTCCTATTCCTATCATTTGCATATGATTTCCCTTATTCTATTGGGTTACAAACGCAGATGCGTAATTTCTCTGACGTATTTTCCCCATCTCTTACACAGCGCGGCTCCAGTTTCTTTACAGCGATTGGCTAAAGAAAATGAATATAATTGTATCCCCCAAAATATATTCAGGAAAATAACACGCTTTACATATTCATCCGTGATTTAATATATAGCTAGCTCAATGATCACAACCTATTGCTGAAACGTGTGGAGCGTATAATCCATTTCATTGATCAAATGATCAATAGCATATAGTCTTTCTTAGAATGTGCAAGAAGCATGAGGATGCCTCCAAACAACAGTTATGTTACATCAATCAAAACATTCCCTTTTAGAAAAAAATCGGAGCACTTTGTTCAGATAACCTACACATTTCAGCTGAATATGTAAAGACTTGTCTTACAAAACCTTTCTTATTCCTTCAAGCAATAACTTTTGTGCAAACACACAACTTTCCCAATGAATCACACACATTCACAACACTATAACAAATTCATTTTCAAGAGTCAAATGTACTTATAGGCTTTTGATCTGTAATTACTGTAATTACTTGATGTAAGTTTGACCCATAGAGATAGTTACAGTAGTGGTTCCCAGACTGTGGGGCGCGCCCCCGGGATGTAACATTTTAAAACGTTCAGTCACTCAAATATCAAATAAATACACACTAGACATGGCAAAATTGAATTGCAAGGAAATTAGCTTTAAAAGTGAAAAAACTGATGCACCCCGTGACAAAATGTGTGTGTGTGGGGGGGGGGGGGGGGGGGACGACGACACATTTTGAAGTAGTCCATTTTCTTCTTCAATTACTTCTATGAGTTGGCAAGCAAACTGAAAGGGTGCATACTGCCACCTGGAGTGTGTTGTTTGAACAGGTATATAAGCCATGGTTGGCGTTTTACTGCCACCTGTAGTTATGGAATGTTTGCTCACAAGTATAATTAATTGTGATGACCTGGATGGAATTATGTGATCCTTCCTTAACCCATAGGAAGTCCCTACCCAGTACACTACTTCAAAATGGCGCTACCCATGCTCAATGGCGCTGCCCATGCTAAAACGTGCTTTTGGGCACTATAGAGTCCTCTATCTATCTCTATGGTTTGACCATAGCCACAATATGTTCTATTTCATTGGGAAAAACGTCCACTAGGAAGCGATAAAACTCCAAATGTGGACATCAAACCCCCCAGGTCCAGATCTGCAGAGGGAAGGGTAAAGGTACCCACTATAAAGGGTAAATTAGTTACATATAGCGAAAAATGTTAACCTACCATTGTTCATATACTATAGCCAGACTTCAACAACATAGTAAGTTCTCTGAGTACATATGTCTATTCCAAAGTGTTTGTAAAAAATATATATAAAGTGAAACACAAATGTTAACACTAATTTTACAGTACAAGGTTTAGGGATCTACCCCAGGCTCCGACGCGCCCACCCGCGCATTAATCCATGGAACCCGCTAATTTAGAACCCGCCCAACTTCCCTGTCAATCTCAGCCGGGAAACTAGCGGTATAACCGTATTATATTATCCATCTGGTCTACTCTCGGAAAGAGTGGGGAATTCTCGAGAAATCAACATGAAACGTCACGGGTTTTTGTGCCCTTTGACATTTATTTGCGCTTGTGTCCTTATCGCTGCCGTCTGCTCAGTGAAAGGTGAGTCCCGTTTATTTAGTTGGTTAGCTCATCCAACCCTATCGCAAGAATCTACTGTTAAAGTCTAATCCTTCAAAGGGACAATCCGGAATTCAAATAATAACAAAGCGATTGACCCGCTACTTGTTTTGGTAAACAGCTGAAAGATATGGCTTGAGAAATATAACCACTCTCAAATTCACAGATAGACTAACCATCCATGAGGACTGACCATCCATGAGATCAGAATGACAGCTTTAACCATGTGTTGACGCAATAGACCTACAGTGTATATTTACATTGACTTTGTTTACAAACATTGGAGTAAAACAAGCTTATATTTTGGGTTCTGATGAAGTTCATGAAGCATTTATAAATTATATTCTTCAATAATCAATGGCTATATGTCATTAATTTAACAGATCAAAAAACTGGTATTAACTCCAGATTGTCCCTTTTAATGTGCAAGGACTTCATATGTTACATTCAGAGGTAGACTGGCTCTGGCAGCCAAAACAGCCAAAGACTCCAGCTAAGGTTCTAGAAACATAAAGCCCTCTACTCTCGTATTAGATACAAATTATTTTACAAACATAAAGTATACACTTACTGTACAGTACACTGTTTCAACCAACAGTATTTCTGAGTTACAACAAGTTTCTGGCATCCTTCTTCCATTACACACGTACTGGTTACTCACAGGTGTTCATATTTGTATCATTTACCTGTATTGATTTTATTCAGATGACTATTTTTCACTGTAAAAGAACTAAGCAAAGTAACTCTCTGTAGGCCAACACTTCATTAATGCCAGATATAACTGCTGATTTTGCCTGTCACTCTCATGTCCAACTCTCTTGTGTTGACTGCTCTGGCCCATACCTCTTGCATCAGACATTTACAACGCAATGTCCCAACTTTTCACCTGTAGGTCTTAGTGAAAAGGTTAAATGTCACAGGAGCTGGACATCCAAATGTGGGCTGGATGATCAAATCAAATGTATTTATAAAGCCCTTCTTACATCAGCTGATATCTCAAAGTGCTGTACAGAAACCCAGCCTAAAACCCCAAACAGCAAGCAATGCAGGTTTAGAAGCACGGTGGCTAGGAAAAACTCCATAGAAAGGCCAAAACCTAGGAAGAAACCTAGAGAGGAACCAGGCTATGAGGGGTGGCCAGTCCTCTTCTGACTGTGCCGGGTGGAGATTATAACAGAACATGGCCACGGTGTTCAAATGTTCATAAATTACCAGCATGGTCAAATAATAATAATCACAGTAGTTGTCGAGGGTGCAACAGGTCAGCACCTCAGGAGTAAATGTCAGTTGGCTTTTCATAGCCGATCATTGAGAGTATCTCTACCGCTCCTGCTGTCTCTAGAGAGTTGAAAACAGCAGATCTGGGACAGCTATCACGTCCGGTGAACAGGTCAGGTTTCCATAGCCGCAGGCAGAACAGTTGAAACAGCAGCAGCAGCACGGCCAGGTGGACTGGGGACAGCAAGGAGTCATCACGCCAGGTAGTCCTGAGGCATGGTCCTAGGGGTCAGGTCCTCTGAGAGAGAGAAAGAAAGAAAGAATTAGAGAGAGCATACTTAAATTCACACTGGATACCGGATAAGGGGCGGCAGGGTAGCCTAGTGGTTAGAGCGTTGGACTAGTAACCGGACAAGGTACAAATCTGTCGTCCTGCCCCTGAACAGGCCATTAACCCACTGTTCCTAGGCCGTCATTGAAAATAAGAATTTGTTCTTAACTGACTTGCCTGGTTAAATAAAGGTAAAACAAAAATAAGACAGGAGAAATACTCCACATATAACAAACTGACTCTAGCCCCCCGACACAAACTACTGCAGCATAAATACTGGAGGCTGAGACAGGAGGGGTCAGGAGACACTGTGGCCCCATCCGATGATACCCCCGGACAGGGCCAAACAGGCAGGATATAACCCCACCCACTTTGCCAAAGCACAGCCCCCACACCACTAGAGGGATATCTTTAACCACCAACTTACCATCCTGAGACAAGGCCGAGTATAGCCCACAAAGATCGCCGCCACGGCACAACCCAAGGGGGGGCGCCAACCCAAACAGGAACACCACATCAGTGACTCAACTCACTCAAGTGACGCACCCCTCCTAGGGACAGCATGGAAGAGCACCAGTAAGCCAGTGTCTCAACCCCTGTAATTGGGTTAGAGGCAGAGAATCCCAGTGGAGAGAGAGGAACCGGCAGAGACAGCAAGGGATAAACGTAATGCGAGGAAAAAAAGTTATTGAAACACTCTTTTTAATCAGGAAACAGTTCTTTTCTTGTCATTACTTTTTTTGTGTAGTTAGGTCTGTAAAATGAAGGGATGTCAGTTTCTATGATCAATGATTAGTTTATCATTTAACTCATCATGAATAAAATGCTGCGTGCTTGCATTGCTCAGCTAAGAATTACATTTGAAGTGTGCTTTCAGTCAAGTGATTTTCTTTCTCACGTACTCAAATACACTTTTCAAGCTCTGCTTTCATTTAATTGTGTAAATCATATTTTAAACATTTATCACATATCACCACTGAAAATATATCACTAGAGCTTAGATAGTGAAAATTGCTACTCTTTGCCTCAGACAATTCCTCGATCCAGAGGGCTGTACCTCTCTCAAATGGTCTAGGTGAGTGCAGTTGTTCAGACCATGGTTCTAGTGATGACAACCCCCATAAACCTAAAAGATCATCAAAGTTGGTGCTTCAAAAGTGTGAAGGGCATTATTTCTGTCTGCTATTTGTAGAGTCAATGTAGATCATTGAACGCCTGACATATTGTTGCCATGTGATTTTTGATGATAGACTGTCAACCCTGTACTTAAATGTAAAGATATGGTTAGCAGCACAGTCTTATGTTTATTGTCTACGATCTCAACCAGTGATTCCTGTAAGAGGCATGTTGTTTACTCTAAATCATTGTAGGTTATTGAAAAGGAAGAAGAGGAACCACACTTAATGTCCATTTTCTTTTTGGAGAACAGAAATGTATTTTTGTTACTCAACCCACCCCAATGCACACACAGAAGGGTTGGAAGCACAGGGTCAGCCACTGCGCAGCACCCCTGGAGCAGATGGCAACTAGGATATTCAATTCTCACCAGATTTTTACTGTCGGGCCTGTGATTCTACCCGGCAACCCTCCACTTGCTATCTACAACCTAAAAGGGTTCTTCAACTGTCCCCATATAACTGTTTAAAGAACCCTTTTTGGTTCCAGGTAGAACCCATTTGGTTCCAGGTAGAACCCATTTTCATTCCATGTAGAACCCTTTACACAAAGGATTCTACATGGAACCCAAAAGAGTTCTACCTGTAACCAAAAAGGGGTCTCCTATGGGGACGGAAAAATAACCCTTTTGGAACCCTTTTTCCCTAAGAGTGTACAGGAGTATGGCTACTGTAATGAAAGGTCTACCTGTAAGCTTAGGCAACAATGTGCTCAATTATATCCGCATCACTGTACAGCGAAACATATGTTTATTTGCAACATCTCTTGGAATACTTATAATGCAGAGATTTTCAGATTATCTTCAGAGAATTTAGAGAACCAGTTTCACTTTGGTGATAGAATGAGCTCTGTATAGTCACTCTTATTTGTGCACCAGGAATTTTTACCTCGACCACCTGTTCATGTTGTGTGTTGATAGGTTTAGGTGGTATACCTGGCTCAAGCCCCCTGACCCTCGACACACCTAAATCGCATTCCACTGCTTACACATTGTCAGATCTTACAACATCTGTATAGGTATGTTACCTATCAGTTAACCACATCCGTCTGTCAGTCGATGACACAGTCAATGAAGTGTCCTGGCACGCAGAAACCATTGGTTGATGCATGCAACGTCTGAGCAGTGGAATGCGACCCTAGTGTTGTGTACAAGCATTTTGCTACATCTGCTAAATATGTGTATGTGACCAATAAAATTTGATTTGATGTGTTGGTCATTTCTGAAATGAGGAAAATGGGAATCCCCTTCGAGGTACAGTATATCCCTGGCCTGTTTATAATCTAGGGAATCCTGCATTCTTTTAGTTTGGAAGACAAACACATACTGTTAGTGAAGTAAAGCACAGGGGGAGGTGAGAATAAAATGCACAGTCCATTTAACATGTCAGTGTGTCTGTCTGGACCCAGAGCAATAATCTGTGGCTAGTTCCCATGAAAGACTGTTAACATACTGTAGCTGACCAGCCTGCAAGTTTAGGTTCTGGGTTCCGAGATTGGTCTTTGAAAGCCAAGTCAACAAACAGATTACCGACCATTTCGAATCTCACCATACCTTCTCTGCTATGCAATCTGGTTTCAGAGCTGGTCATGGGTGCACCTCAGCCACGCTCAAGGTCCTAAACGATATCTTAACCGCCATCGATAAGAAACATTACTGTGCAGCCGTATTCATTGATCTGGCCTAGGCTTTCGACTCTGTCAATCACTACATCCTCATCGGCAGACTCGACAGCCTTAGTTTCTCAAATGATTGCCTCGTCTGGTTCACCAACTACTTCTCTGATAGAGTTCAGTGTGTCAAATCGGAGGGTCTGCTGTCCGGACCTCTGGCAGTCTCTATGGGGGTGCCACAGGGTTCAATTCTTGGACCGACTCTCTTCTCTGTATACATCAATGAGGTCGCTCTTGCTGCTGGTGAGTCTCTGATCCACCTCTACGCAGACGACACCATTCTGTATACTTCCGGCCCTTCTTTGGACACTGTGTTAACAACCCTCCAGGCAAGCTTCAATGCCATACAACTCTCCTTCCGTGGCCTCCAATTGCTCTTAAATACAAGTAAAACTAAATGCATGCTCTTCAACCGATCGCTACCTGCACCTACCCGCCTGTCCAACATCACTACTCTGGACGGCTCTGACTTAGAATACGTGGACAACTACAAATACTTAGGTGTCTGGTTAGACTGTAAACTCTCCTTCCAGACCCATATCAAACATCTCCAATCCAAAGTTAAATCTAGAATTGGCTTCCTATTTCGCAACAAAGCATCCTTCACTCATGCTGCCAAACATACCCTTGTAAAACTGACCATCCTACCAATCCTCGACTTTGGCGATGTCATTTACAAAATAGCCTCCAATACGCTACTCAACAAATTGGATGCAGTCTATCACAGTGCAATCCGTTTTGTCACCAAAGCCCCATATACTACCCACCATTGCGACCTGTACGCTCTCGTTGGCTGGCCCTCGCTTCATACTCGTCGCCAAACCCACTGGCTCCATGTCATCTACAAGACCCTGCTAGGTAAAGTCCCCCCTTATCTCAGCTCGCTGGTCACCATAGCATCTCCCACCTGTAGCACACGCTCCAGCAGGTATATCTCTCTAGTCACCCCCAAAACCAATTCTTTCTTTGGCCGCCTCTCCTTCCAGTTCTCTGCTGCCAATGACTGGAACGAACTACAAACATCTCTGAAACTGGAAACACTTATCTCCCTCACTAGCTTTAAGCACCAACTGTCAGAGCAGCTCACAGATTACTGCACCTGTACATAGCCCACCTATAATTTAGCCCAAACAACTACCTTTCCCAACTGTATTGAATTAATTTATTTATTTTGCTCCTTTGCACCCCATTATTTTTATTTCTACTTTGCACATTCTTCCATTGCAAAACTACCATTCCAGTGTTTTACTTGCTATATTGTATTTACTTTGCCACCATGGCCTTTTTTGCCTTTACCTCCCTTCTCACCTCATTTGCTCACATTGTATATAGACTTGTTTATACTGTATTATTGACTGTATGTTTGTTTTACTCCATGTGTAACTCTGTGTCGTTGTATCTGTCGAAATGCTTTGCTTTATCTTGGCCAGGTCGCAATTGTAAATGTGAACTTGTTCTCAACTTGCCTACCTGGTAAAATAAATAAATAAATAAAATGTATCTTTCGCTGTGTTTAAATGTGTTTCTTAGTATCCAAGCAGCAGGAAAAGCAGAACATAAGTTATTTTGCACCCACGCACTTCATTGTTATTGCAGGTGTAGCGAAATGCTTGTACACAACACGAGGGTCACGTTCCACTTGAATAGCTGACAGTTGGTGAAAGAAACTGAAACGGGTTGATACCATTGATGTTTTATTGTCATGAACCATAAACTCAAAGACAGGTGTCACTTCTGTTCCCCTTTCCATCCCCTTACTTTCCTGAGTGTAATCAGCAGAGGAATTTTTGGGTTCTAGGTAGAACCCTTTTTGGGTTCCAGGTAGAACCCTCTGTGGAAAGGGTTCTACATTGAACCCAAAATGTTTCTACCTGAAACCAAATGGGTTCTACATGGAACCCAAATGGGTTCTACCTGGAACCAAAAATGGTTCTCCTATGGGGTCAGTCAAAGAACCCTTTAAGGTTCTAGATAGCAACTTTTTTATATAGGAATCTCCACAAAATCATGAAATGCCTTTAACTTGAAATGCCTCGTACACTTTCAACACAACACTTTCTCTCACCCCTTTGTCAGCTCCTCAAAGGAAGTGTTTTAACCCTGGTATTCTACCAACCGACAACGTGTCTGTTGTCGGTTGGTAGTAAAGCCAGTATGCTCACTACAAAAGGTTGACAGAGGCTGTAAAACCCACTGATTTATTTATTTATTTATTTAACTAGGCAAGAACAAATTCTTATTTTCAATGACAGCCTAGGAACAGTGGGTTAACTGCCTGTTCAGACAGATTTGTACCTTGTCAGCTCGGGGATTTGAACTTGTAACCTTTTGGTTACTAGTCCAACACTCTAACCACTAGGCTACCCTGCCGCCCCAATAGAACAGCCCAGGTGAATGGTGAGATGAGTGAGATCCCCAGCATGCAGTCCTCTACATTACATAGACCTGGGTATCTAAAATACTTAGTAATTACATTGTACCAAGAGGGTAAGTACATCAAGTATACCTGTAACTCTATAATAAGCTACTTAGCAATACTTGACAGGGAGCACACCAACTATTTTTCTCAGGCAGGGAGCTTGTTCATGATTGTCAACTCTAATGACCATTCTCAGCTCACCTCTTCAAACTCCTGTATGTCATTGAACCTACCCATTGTAAAGCAACTATGATTCTGTTTTCTGAACTGGAATAGTATGCTGGTATGTCATGGAGGACTGTAAGGTCACTCTTGGCTTAGTGGAACCATAAAACCACCTGTCTCCCTCTGGATGTTTCTGTCCTCTCCTTCCTGTGCTCTGTGAGTCAGCACTTAGGCCCTCTATGACCTCCCAGCTAACATGGGCCCTCAGCATCACCACATCTCCTTTGTGGAGGGAAACGACTCTCGTTAGAGTGCCAGTGCCTGTATTCACAAAGTGTCTCAGAGTAGGAGTGCTGACCTAATATCAGGTCTTCCCTGCCTGTGTCATCTTATTCATTATGATCTGAAAGCATATACTGACCCTAGAGCAGCACTCCTACTGTGAGATGCTTTGTGAATACAGGGCCAGGAGTCCAGGGACGTCCCTTATCAACCCTCCAACTTTTCTTGCTGTGATGTAAGATATGCTTGATCACATGTAATGGAGAGGCCATTGAGGTGAGGTATAACTGCCTTTTGACACAGAGATTGTCAAACTGTCTAAAACATGGCAGGTGCATGGAGGCTCCATATTGTGCCTTTATGTGGCCACTCTGTGACACTCCTCTCTCACCTCATTTTATTATCTTCCTCCCTCTCTTTACCACGGTCTCTTCCCCCCTCTCCACGTCTCTCTCTCTCTTCCAGGAGATTACTGTGAAGTGAATCTCTGCCATAACGGAGGGACGTGTGTGACCGGGGTGGGGGAGGACCCATTCATCTGTATCTGTGCTGATGCTTTTACTGGAGACACCTGCCACCTCAATGAGACTGGTAAGGAGGAGTAGCGTTAGCCAAATATGGTCAAGGCAGGTCAATGAGACTGGTAAGGAGGAGTAGCGTTAGCCAAATATGGTCAAGACAGGTCAATGAGACCGGTAAGGAGGAGTAGAGCTAGCCAAATATGGTCACGGCAGGTCAATGAGACTGGTAAGGAGGAGTAGAGCTAGCCAAATATGGTCAAGACAGGTCAATGAGACTGGTAAGGAGGAGTAGAGCTAGCCAAATATGGTCAAGGCAGGTGGACGTATTTAAAAAGCTTTGAGTTTCAAATGGGACAATTCAATATACTCAGTATACTGAGATTTTGGTCTTGTCACTTCATTTTTAGAAGCAAAGCTAATTTCTTGGACTGGCATCCAGGCGCTGGCTTCCATTTCTGTGCGTTAAACCTGACTGTTTTTCATTCAATGAAAGCATATTCTTGATTTTTTTCCTTGAGTGTGTCCGTCTTTATAATTGGTCAATCCTACCTTAGGTCCCTGCATTCCCAACCCCTGCAGGAATGATGGGTCGTGTGAGGTCATCACTCCGACCAGACGAGGAGACGTGTTCAGCGAGTACGTGTGTAAATGCCAGCCTGGCTTCGAGGGCGTGCACTGCCAGATCAGTAAGTTCCTTACTTGTGACTGTACCTGTCCTAATTCGCCCTGCCGATCCGGGCTTTCCTTCCTTTAAGTAATCCCAGATCTGAATTGGTTGGTTGGATTGGTGAAAGTAATAGGGAAGTAGCCGAACATGGCCAACATGTCTGTGCTACTCAGCGTTTCCCCTAGATTGTTGTCTTAAGGTACATTTTTAAATCAGAAACAATTAACGCCAAATTGTTTTAGGTGAGGAGAACCAGAGCTTGGCTTGGGTAGGGTCCACTACCCCAATCCTAACTTCCACCATTCCGGTCTAAACAACAAACTGACAGACTGAATGGTGTGTCATGGCAGGTCGTGTTGAGGCATTATTAACATTAATGGGTGTAAAAGTTGGAAACGCCTGAGACATTTTCCACTCTGTGCATGAGTGTAAGAAAGCATTGTGGTGAGCTCATGATTCATGAAAGACTTTCATTCAGCTCGTTGGAGAGCTGTTAGCTAATGAGGAAATGGCAACCCAGCCAAGCGTCTTAGAGTGAAAAAGCGTTTTTCAGCCATTTTGACTAAATGCAGCGTGACTGGGTGAATCGTGGATATGAATCTCCTGCTTGGAAGGCATAAGATGTTCAGTGTGATCTCAGCTTTTGAAGAAGTTTGTGATTTAGCTCTTTAACCTTCACTGGGGGTCCAATCTGGTCCTTACTTAAAAAAAAAAAATGTTTTAAATATGTGAGTAGTACAGAAAAGACATTAGCAGACACTCATCATTAGCAGACACTCATATCATTAGCAGACACTCATATCATTAGCAGACACTCACATCATTACCAGACACTCGTATCATTACCGGACACTCGTATCATTAGCAGACACTCGTATCATTAGCAGACACTCGTATCATTAGCAGACACTCGTGTCATTAGCAGACACTCGTGTCATTAGCAGACACTCGTGTCATTAGCAGACACTCGTGTCATTAGCAGACACTCGTGTCATTAGCAGACACTCGCGTCATTACCGGACACTCGCGTCATTACCGGACACTCGCATCATTACCGGACACTCGCATCATTACCGGACACTCGTATCATTTGCAGACACTCATATCCAAAGGAACTTTTAGTAAGTGCTTACATGGAGCAGAATGGATTAAAACAACTGTATTATCCACATGATATAGAAATGTCCCTTTGGCTTCATTCACACTATGACATAACAGTAACATGACATTAAAGGGGCAATCTGTATTAAATACATCCATCTTTAGACTTTTAAAATGAATTATACATACCCATTTCTCATGAGTTTAGATCAACTGTCGTACCCTATTAGAACCTCAAATATAAACTTGTTTTATTCCTTTGTTTGTAAACCAATGTAATTGCAGTCAAAAACTGTATAGCTTAATAACTTTGTTAAAACTATCATTTTGAGATCATATATGGACAGTCCTTGTATCCATAGCTTTGTCCATGAATTAGAAATATGTTGATTTCTCCAGCCCCTTCCCTCAGCTGTTAACCAAAACAGCAGCTGGGTGGCTTTGTTATTGTATCGAAAGATTGCCCCTTTAAAACAGTGATGTCATTATGATGACATTTAAAACATTTATTTGGATAACAAAAACCTAAGAATGAGTGTTCTAAACCCTTCTATGATGTGGAGAAGTAACTCTGCCTGCAGTGCATCCCAGGGACACACCCACAATGTGGTGAAGCGTGGGCTGCTGATGGATGGGCTTTAAATACTGTGTGTGTGTGTGTGTGTGTGTGAGAGAGACACACCTTTGGACACCTACTCCTTCCAGGGTTTTTCTTTATTTGTACTATTTTACTACATTGTAGAATAATACTGAAGACATCACAACTATGAAATAACACATATGGAATCATTTTAGTAACCAAAAAAGTGTTAAACAAATCTAAATATATTTGAGATGCTTCAAAGTAGCCACTCTTTGCCTTGATGACAGCTTTCCACACTCTTTGGCATTTTCTCAACCAGCTTTGTGAGGTAATCACGTGGAATGCATTTCAATTAACAGGTGCGCCTTGTTAAAGTTCATTTGTGGAATGTCTTTCCTTCTTAATGTGTTTGAGCCAATCAGTTGTGTTGTGACAAGGTAGGGTTGGTATACAGAAGATATCCAATCAGTTGTGTTGTGACAAGGTAGGGTTGGTATACAGAAGATATCCAATCAGTTGTGTTGTGACAAGGTAGGGTTGGTATACAGAAGATAGCCCTATTTGGTAAAGGACCAAGTCCATATTATGGCAAGAACAACTCAAATAAGCAAAGAGAAATGACAGTCCATCATTACTTTAAGAAATGAAGGTCAGTCAATCCGGAAAATGTCAAGAACTTTGAAAGTTTCTTCAAGTGCTTTGATAAAAGTGTCTCTCATGAGGACCGTCACAGGAAAGGAAGACCTCTGCTACAGAGTTCAGTTCATTAGAGTTAACTGCACCTCAGATTGCAGTGCAAGTAAATGCTTCACAGCGTTCAAGTAACAGACATCTCAACAACTGTTCAATGGAGACTGTGTGAATCAGGTCTTCATGGTCGTATTGCTGCAAAGAAACCACTGCTAAAGGTCACCAATAAGAAGAAAAGACTTGCTTGGGCCAAGAAACACGAGCAATGGACATTAGACCAGTGGAAATCTGTCCTTTGGTCTGATGAGTCCAAATTTGAGATTTTTGGTTCCAACCACCGTGTCTTTGTGAGACGCAGAGTAGGTGAACTGATGATATCCGTGTGCGTGGTTCCCACCGTGAAGCATGGAGGTGTAACGGTGTGGTGGTGCTTTGCTGGTGACATTGTCTGTGATTTATTTAGAATTCAAGGCACACTTAATCAGCATGGCTTCCACAGTGATATCCCATCTGGGTTGCGCTTGGTGGGACTATCATTTGTTTTTCAACAGGACAATGTCCCAAAACACACCTCCAGGCTGTGTAATGGCTATTTGACCAAGAAGGAGAGGGATGGAGTGACCGGTTCTCCACAATCACCTGACCTCAACCCAATTGAGATGGTTTGGGATAAGTTGGACCGCAGAGTGAAGGAAAAGCAGCCAACAACTGCTCAGCGTACTGTGTGTTGAAACTCCTTCAAGACTGTTGAAAAATCATTCCAGGTGAAGCTGGTTGAGAGAATGCCAAGAGTATGCAAAGCTGTCATCAAGGCAAAGGCTACTTCGAAGAATCTAAAATATAGAATATATTTTTATTTGTTTAACATTTTTTGTTTATTTATGACATGATTCCATATGTGTTATTTCATAGTTTTGATGTCTTCAATATTATTCTACAATGTAGAAAATAGTAAAAATAAAGAAAAACCCTTGAATGAGTAGGTGTGTCCAAACTTTTGCATGGTACTGTATGTAATAATGATAAACTGGTCCTGACAAAAAAATGTAATAAAGTCAAATGGAACTTGCAAAAGCAAAAAATTGGACTCACGTTGAGCATAAATCATTGGATTAATGGGGTATACAATGTCAGCTCAACAATTTCCCAATTTTAAATTCAGCCATCTTGGATATTTATGTTCAATTGACTTTTTCTAAGTTGCATGTTTTGTGTATACAAGCTTCTACCAGGTTTTCTCTAATACCCCCCCTAGCCAGCCAGGAACTCTCCCTCTGAGGCACCTTTACAGCAATTAGCCATGGTCCACTCTAATCTCAGAAGGCTTTAGCAGAGCGAGGAGAGCTCTGCCAGTCCTGCTCTCTACACAGTAGGCCTAGCTATTGAGAGCCTCAGTGCTAGTTGGGTCAGTAGTTGCCATCTCATTAAAACAAACTGATATTCATGCATGGACTGGTACAAGACTTTTCACATTCCAGATTAGGATCTAGGAGGCTAATGCCACTATAACCCTTGTCCTTTCCATTCATTTCCTTGGTTTCTCCAAGTTTTCCATTGAAAGTCCAGAATCTGATTGAAAAACCAGGCGTGCTGATGCGACTACAAAACTGTAGATGATTCATAGCATATTTATAACCTCTAACTGCTAGTCTGACCACCAGTGTTATTGCTGTTAGGTTGTCACCACCCACATTTGTTCTTGTTCTACCAGACGTCATAGATTGTATAGGCCTGTAGGTAGGGTGGATCCCAGTACTGTCTTGTTAGTCCAACATGGCTGAAACACACACACACACATAGTCTAAAGATACACCTACGGCATTTAATCTACCTAATCAAGGTCAGAGATGTTATTTACCGAGTAGATTCTCAGAATGACTGGAGGGTGCGGTGCGTGTGTGTGTTTTCTGTGTATGTGCATGCCCGTGGGTGTGTGCTTGTATTTCTCAGTGTGGGTGTGTGTGTTGTCACGCCGTTGAGCGGAATGGGTTTTAGAGTTGGGACCAATCCTCTTAGAGTTAACGGGAACAGTAGCTAAACAGAAGATGTAGTGTTAAAGTGCTGTCTGCCCCCTAGATTACAACCTGGAAGTGGCTCCCAGGGACACTTAGACTGCTATAAACACCGTTCTCAACCACTGTGTTTACTGTTTATGGCCTATTTTTAAATTCCCGGGATGAGTAATTACAATATCAAGATGCTCTAGCTCTGTGGTTACCAAATATTTCTGTCCGATGACCCACCAAACCATTTTGGAATTTTCCTGTGACCCACGGGCACTGAATGAACGAACAAAGCAGATTTTTCGAAGGTCCACACCCTAGAACGAATCCGTAATGACTCGCTAACGGGTACCGACCCACCATTTGGGATATACTGTTTTATCTGATAACAATAATCACTTGTAAAATTCCCCTGACGCCAATGACTTTGTTGAATAATTTGGTTGTTGTTCAATAAGAAGCAAACAGGGGACCTACCAGTGTTTTCTGTTGCACACCATTTTGCTATGGTTTGCTATGGTGTGGACTAATGAATACAGCCCAGTTTTAGTCCATGCTATTTATAATACAACTGAGCCCCCTGGTGGGGACTAGAAAGAGCTGCAGCAGTGGACAGACTACCATAGACTACTCACAGGTCACCTCACCCTGCAGGCACAATATAGAACACACCCAAAACCACAACCCTGCCCTTCACCTGTGGTCATTTATGATGCCTGGCCCCAATGTTGCCCCCAGCTGTGCCCCTGTCATCACCCCTGTGTCTTAGAGAACACACCTGCAGAGAGGCATTATGGAGGCCCACTGGTGGTATTGTGGTGCTTCAAGGTTCACCCACCTGGCTGATTAGCCTGCATGCCAGGTAGTCTTACCACTGGGCTATATCTGACTTACCTTTGGGGTACAAGTGTACTGCATTTAGCCATCAGGGACTGTGTTCTCTCCTGCTCAGGTCCAGGGAGGGTTTTAGATGTCAGACCCAGTGGGCAGAACAGGTTCATTCTGATGTATTTTCAATCATTATGGTATAGAGCAAATCTAGTTTTATGACCAGATAAGGGCAACAATGTTTAGTCTTTCTTGATGTCTTCCTGAAAAAAATCCATCCAGAATGGTATTATGTGTCATTATGAAGTCCCATGTCAGATTCCTATGTTAGGACAAGGTTTATTATGTGACATTATGAAGTCCCATGTCAGATTCCTATGTTAGGACAAGGTTTATTATGTGACATTATGAAGTCCCATGTCAGATTCCTATGTTAGGACAAGGTTTATTATGTGACATTATGAAGTACCATGTAAGATTCCTATGTTAGGACAAGGTTTATTATGTGACATTATGAAGTCCCATGTCAGATTCCTATGTTAGGACAGGGTTTATTATGATGACATACCCAACTTCTATGTAACTGTGTCTATCTCTTGTGCTTGTCCTGTCTAGATGTGAATGACTGTGAGAAGCAGCCATGTAAGAACGGTGGGATATGTCGAGATCTGGATGGTGACTACACCTGCCTGTGCCCTTCACCCTACGTTGGAAAGCAATGCCAGCTCCGTAAGTATAGGGCAGGGGAACCGCTGCATAGGAGAGACTGAAACATGTCTACTACTCTGTGTGTTACACATTATGAACTGTCTCTCTGTGTACTTTAAGTCACAACCAGTATGTCCATATTAGAGACCTGTTTCTGTCTCCTATATAAGACCATAACATATGTATGTCTCTGTATGTGTTTGTTCCAGGTTGTATATCTCTGATGGGGATGGAGGGAGGAGAAATCATAGAGTCTCAGATCTCTGCCTCCTCTGTACACTATGGCATTATGGGTCTTCAGCGCTGGGGTCCAGAACTGGCCCGGCTCAACAACCAGGGCATGGTCAACGCCTGGACTGCCGCCAACCATGACAAGAACCCCTGGATGGAGGTTAGAGAACCAAAGTCAGTTTAGTAAATAATCACTTGTTGTGGTAATCGTGTTCTCAAATGGTAGGTCATAACCCACTGGTGGACCGTGGCCAGCTCCTCATGGGTCCAGACTAAACTTTGGCTTGAAACATGCTTTTCTACTTGATGAAGTCACTCGATCTGGCCTCTCTATGGACATTGTCATGGAAAAGAAATGAAACACTTTTTCGATTTGTCTGAATGATGCTACACAGCTCTAGTAAAGTCTAAGCATGTAGTACACATATAAACAGCCATACACTGTACTCTCAGAAAAAAAGGTGCCATCTAGAACATAAAAGTGTTCTTTGGCTGTCCCCATAGGAGAACCCTTTGAAGAACCATTTTTGGTTCCAGCAATAACCCTTCTGGGTTCTATGTAGAATCCTTTCTAGCTGGAACAGAAACATTGTTCCTATGGGGACAACTGTAGAAACCTTTTGGAACCCTTTTTTCTAACAGTGTATCATCTAAATCCCAGTGGGGAGGATGATTAGTGGTTTGACCCCTGTCTGACCTCTCTCTGTCCTCTGATTCTAGATCAACATGCAAAAGAAGATGCGCCTAACTGGCATCATCACCCAGGGTGCCAGTCGAATGGGCATAGCTGAGTACATTAAGGTCTTTAAAGTGTCTTCCAGCTTTGATGGTAAGACCTACACCCCCTACAGACCAGCGGGACAGAGGAAGGACAAGGTGACTTTACAATATGAGTTTACCATAGTAATATTCATTTATAGTTAGTGACTCAGTGTAAGTTCATTTAAACAGTTGTCTCATTTCCTACAGTCTACAATAACTTATAACGGGTCAGATATGTTTCATCCTCTTAATGGTTAAGGTCAGAATTGTGGGAGGTTAAAGCTGTTCCTAGATCTGTTCCTACTGGCATGTTTTACTTGGATCTGTACAGTTGCTCCCACATGAATGCCTGTAACAACTTGGTGACATCACTTCTGTGCCCTGTGCCACAGGTGTTTGTGGGTAACATTGATAATGACAGCACCAAGACCAACCTGTTTGACCCTCCCATCGTGGCCCACTTCATCCGCGTCATTCCTGTGGTGTGTCGCAAGGCCTGCACCCTGCGTATGGAGCTGGTGGGCTGTGAGCTCAATGGTAAACAGACACCTCTACACGGGGAAATAGAGTGGAAAGACGACTAGACTGCATCTCAATAGTTTTAATTGGCTTCCTTTCCTCCTCGTCTCCGTCTGCATCGATCTGGAAACTCAGGACAGGTGATAGAAATATGGTCTGGCCATTTGGTGTCTTGTTTTTTACATCAGATGGTAATAGGGAGATAAAGAGAGGAAGCTACTCCAGACTATTGACATCCAGCTGTAAATAAAACCCCATTCAAAACCCCAGGGACATTCAGAGTCCTCTGCCTGAACCACAAATAGACCTTGAGAAAAGTTACAAGCCCACCAAGTAAAAGGCATTAAGTTGGGTACATGCGGTCTCCTTGTGTTGACACTGTGGCTCTTCTGTCCAGCTTGCTGACAGTAAGAGGGGTTGTTTTGTCCTAACATGTGTCTAGATTTAGTTATGTTTAGACCACATACTGTAGGGAATGGTTTGGACAGCATTCAGGGGGAGACCCATGCAGTGCAACAATGGGGACGGAGTTCCTGACAAAAGCACCACCCATACACTCACACACACTCTCACACCATGTCCATATGTGTTTCCAGCCCCACCCTATTACTCAGTGTGTATAGAGCTACAGTTCAAATTGACTTGCTGCTAGTAAGGCTATTGGGCTTCACTCACTTTTCCTATTCCCCAATATTTTCCTATTCCCCAATATTTTCCTATTCCCCATTATTTTTCTATTCCCCATTATTTTCCTATTCCCCATTATTTTCCTATTCCCCATTATTTTCCTATTCCCCATTATTTTCCTATTCCCCATTATTTTCCTATTCCCCATTATTTTCCTATTCCCCATTATTTTTCTATTCCCTGCCTCCTTTCCTATTCATTTCAATGCCTCCTTTATACAAATGTTATTTGTTTATTATAAATATCTGTCTGGTACTTTTCATTCCCTGCTTTCATTACTTGGTCTTATTATTGACTTTCTGTAGTGTGCCTTTACACAGGAAATAATATGGCATACCTGTCTGTCCTACACTGTTTATGTCATACCTGTCTGTCCTACACTGTTTATGTCATGCTATCTGTCCTACACTGTTTATGTCATACCTGTCTGTCCTACACTGTTTATGTCATGCTATCTGTCCTACACTGTTTATGTCATACCTGTCTGTCCTACACTGTTTATGTCATACCTGTCTGTCCTACACTGTTTATGTCATGCTATCTGTCCTACACTGTTTATGTCATGCCTGTCTGTCCTACACTGTTTATGTCATACCTGTCTGTCCTACACTGTTTATGTCATACCTGTCTGTCCTACACTGTTTATGTCATACCTGTCTGTCCTACACTGTTTATGTCATACCTGTCTGTCCTACACTGTTTATGTCATACCTGTCTGTCCTACACTGTTTATGTCATACCTGTCTGTCCTACACGGTTTATGTCATGCTATCTGTCCTACACGGTTTATGTCATGCTATCTGTCCTACACGGTTTATGTCATGCTATCTGTCCTACACTGTTTATATCATGTTGTCTGTCCTACACTGTTTGTCATGCTATCTACAGTATACTTCACTGTTTGTCATGCTATCTGTTCTTCAATGTTTATGTCATGCTATCTGTTCTTCAATGTTTATGTCATGCTATCTGTCCTACACTGTTTATGTCATGCTATCTGTTCTTCAATGTTTATGTCATGCTATCTGTCCTACACTGTATGTCATGCTATCTGTCCTTCAATGTTTATGTCATGCTATCTGTCCTACACTGTTTATGTCACGCTATCTGTCCTACACTGTTTATGTCATGCTATCTGTCCTACACTGTTTATGTCACGCTATCTGTCCTACACTGTTTATGTCATGCTATCTACAGTATACTTCACTGTTTATGTCATGATATCTTCCTACACTGTTTATGTCAAGATCTGTCCTACACTGTTTATGTCAAGATCTGTCCTACACTGTTTATGCCATGCTATCTGTCCTACACTGTTTATGTCATGCTATCTGTCCTACACTGTTTATGTCATGCTATCTGTCCTACACTGTTTATGTCATGCTATCTGTCCTACACTGTTTATGTCATGCTATCTGTACTACACTGTTTATGTCATGCTATCTGTACTACACTGTTTATGTCATGCTATCTGTTCTTCAATGTTTATGTCATGCTATCTGTTCTTCAATGTTTATGTCATGCTATCTGTTCTTCAATGTTTATGTCATGCTATCTGTACTACACTGTTTATGTCACGCTATCTGTCCTACACTGTTTATGTCATGCTATCTGTACTACACTGTTTATGTCATGCTATCTGTTCTTCAATGTTTATGTCATGCTATCTGTACTACACTGTTTATGTCACGCTATCTGTCCTACACTGTTTATGTCACGCTATCTGTCCTACACTGTTTATGTCACGCTATCTGTCCTACACTGTTTGTCACGCTATCTGTCCTACACTGTTTATGTCACGCTATCTGTCCTACACTGTTTATGTCACGCTATCTGTCCTACACTGTTTATGTCACGCTATCTGTCCTACACTGTTTATGTCACGCTATCTGTCCTACACTGTTTATGTCATGCTATCTGTCCTACACTGTTTATGTTACGCTATCTGTCCTACACTGTTTATGTCATGTTGTCAAATCAATCAATCATGTGGCTAATCAACATGCCTTGAGCTGCAGTGTTGGTTGGTGGAGGGATAAATTAGGAGGACGGGCTCCTTGTAATGTACTCCACTGAGTGGGTGGTTCTTCACTTTGGTGCGATCATTGGTTTCTCTCTATTGGTTCTCTGTCTTTCACCTCCACTCCTTTCCTGTCTATCATTGTCTCTCTGCTGTTTCGTTTACAGTATATTCCAACACGACAGGTTGCTCTGAGCCAATGGGCATGAAGTCCCGCCTTGTCTCTGATGGACAGCTCTCGGCGTCCAGTGCCTTCCGCACCTGGGGCATTGATGCCTTCACCTGGCACCCACAGTTCGCCCGGCTAGACAAACAGGGCAAGACCAACGCCTGGTCCCCCGCCACTAACAACCGCTCAGAGTGGCTACAGGTGAGACGGACTCTCCTCTTTTAAAGGGGCAATATGGATTCCAAAAACAAACCACTTGTTTTGGTAAACAGCTGAGGGATGGGGCCTGGAGAAATTTAACCACACTCAAATTCATAGACAGAGCTATGGATGCAAAGACTGAACATCCATGAGCTCAAAAGCATATTTAAAAAAATTTTTTGAAGTTAGTGTTTGTTTAAAATTATATTGTTTACAAACAATGGAGTCGAACAGTATTTTGGATTCTGATGGAGTAAAGCATCTAAACATCTATTCTTTAAGAACCAATAGCTAGCTATATACACTACCATTCAAAGGTCTGGGGTCACTTCGAAATGGCCTTGTTTTTGAAGCTTCATTAAATAGTACTCATTAAATAGTACTCATTAAATAGTACTCATTAAATAGTACTCATTAAATAGTACCCGCAATCTCTTCAGATTACCTCAACAAATTGACAACTACAATGCCAAAGGTCTGCAAAATGGAGGATTCTTTGACAAAAGCAAAGTTTGAAGACCACAATTATTATTTCAATGAAAAATCATTATTTATAACCTTGTCAACGTCTTGACTATATTTCCTATTCATTTTGCAATTCATTTCATGTATGTTTTCATGGAAAACAAGGACATTTCTAAGTGACCCCAAACTTTTGAACAGTAGTGTAAGTACATGTATGTACCAATCCCACATTGCCATTTTAAACTGTCTACTTTAACAAAGGATTTCGGGTAGCACTTTATTTTACAGCTTAGAAATGACATGGTAATTACTTGGAAGTTGGTCAAATGGTATTCATACAGTAATAACCTATGAGTTACTTGTTTGTGTCTTTAGGATGGGAACTTTTAGCTACCAGGTAGTTCCCAGTTGTGTTGAATTAGTTGTAGGACGTACCAGAGTGTATAGATGGTTACCGCATCATTTCTTAGTGAATACCATATAAATATCAATGGAAACATTCCTTAGAGGAAGGATCACTTTCTCTTCCTAATATGATTTGTAACACAAAAAGTCATGGATCATTTTTATCATCCTTGTGGGATTCTGACATCTGTTCTTGCTTCATACTATTTTATATGATGAAACAGCTATTCAATATTGGGCACAAATTGTGTGGGAAAACAGACATCAGGGATAGGAGTCTGACATATGTTGACGTAGTATCTTTGTTTATAAACTTCACCCCGCTCACACACTTCTTATTCAGAAAAGTGAAGACATTCCTGTGAGGGGAGTCTACCTTGTAGTAGTTGTAGGTTTTTATGACACTGATGAAGGTCAGATGGACGAAATGTTTGAAATGGAATAAACCTTTTCCTTTTTTCACCTGAAATGAATGTGTGTGAACCATCCTTCTCTTTTCTACTGTGGTTTTTCTACTGTAGCCAAGACACGTTTTGTGATTTTATTTGACCTTGGGAAAAGAGCTACTTCTTAAATACCAAAATACAGGGTTCATTGAATTGAAGGTATTATCATTAATCTGGTCTATATGTTACTGTCTTGTCCTCCATGATCCTGTCCCAGGTTGACCTGGAAAAGACCAAGCATCTGACAGGCATCATCACCCAGGGGGCCAAGGACTTTGGGGTGGTGCAGTTTGTGTCCGCCTTCAAAGTGGCCTATAGCGACGACGGACAGGCCTGGAACCTGGTGAAGGATGAGAACACCAACACAGAGAAGGTCTGTGAACCACTGCTCACAACGTATCCTAATTATGACAGTCTCACATATTGGGGTTCCCCAACAAAATAAGTATTTTTCAGCCTCATAGTTCTGATACGCTTAATTGGTTTCCTTTCCTTGTCTCCTCTCCTTCATCGCCACTGATCTTATCTGTTAGATGATATAAGTCTACCCAGCCATTTCAATGTTCATAAAGGAAAGGAGAGGACGCCATTTAAAAGTAAAGAGACACAGACATACTATAATCATTTTTACCCTGACTATTTGATTTCGATAGTAGGGATAAGGGGTTTTGCAAACCTCTGCACAGTTTGTTGACATGAGTTGGGACCTGACTGTGTTTCCCATGCCAATTTAAGGACCCCCTCTCCGGACCCCCACCCTGTGTGTGGAGTGTATCCCCTGGTCCTCTGTGTGAATGATCTCTTTACTTCCTGTTTTGTCCCTGGCTGGGACAGTGCTAGTGACACTCACCCCTGTAGCCCCCCTCTCTGTGTGGAATAGGAGAGGCCAATCTTCACCCCCATGGGAGTGCTGCAAGCTAGGGGCTGTTTAAATTTGCATTGGGGGCCTACGCTGAATAATTCAATGACCTTCAGGGACGAATAAACAACCAATCTTTTCATTGAGTGTAGACCCTTGACATTATGTGACGTAGCCAGGGGCTTCCTCAGAGGGACTGGGAGGGGAGTTGTGTCATCATGAATGAGGTCATAGTTCAGACCAATTTACAATCCTTGATGGGAGGCCTCAGACATTGACCTTTGACCTTTACATATTGGTTCATATTAGATCTCTCCTCCCATTCAGTAGAACCATTAAAACTGACCATTTCAATGAATAGGGTGAATATTGAAGTTTATCTGAACAATAACTGTTACACACATGAAGTAATGTCTTAACACAGCTGGGTAGGAGATTGAACAACTGAAGTGAACCTTGAGAAGGACTCCCGCACACTGTGTATAATGCAAAAAAATACATTTCATGAGTCCCTTTCAACATGCATATTTAAATATAGACATATTTGTTCAGATGTAGAATTATTCACACCATACAACAGATATGGTAGTTAACCGTTGACCATTGATGTGTGTGTGTTCCCTGACAGATATGGTAGTTAACCATTGACCATTGATGTGTGTGTGTTCCCTGACAGATATGGGAGTTAACCATTGACCATTGATGTGTGTGTGTGCGTTTCCTGACAGATTTGGTAGTTAACAATTGACCATTTGATGTGTGTGTGTTCCCTGACAGATTTTCCAAGGCAACATAGACAACAACATGCATAAGAAGAACCTGTTTGAGCCTCCGTTCTACGCCCGCTACCTGCGCGTTGTGCCCTGGGAGTGGCAAGAGCGCATCACCCTGCGCATGGAGCTGCTGGGCTGTGACTACTAGAACTACATTACCCATAATCCACCAGTGCGCCACCCAGTCTCCATAACGTACCTGTCCACACTGGAATCAGTCACACCTTCCTCTACACCAGGACATAGAAATGTAATGTATAGAATGTACATTGGGAAAATGTGTCAGGTTCTAATGTTCCAGAACTTTGCATCAATCGAATATTTTCCAGATTAAGTCTGCTCTACAGCTTGTATTTCTACATATATTTTTCAGATTTTTTATTCTTCAGCTAAAACTGATCAATTCCAAATTGTTTTTGATCCTTTCCACAGTGACTGTGGCACAGTGTCAATTCTAAATATATGGGCTCTCACATTCTCTTTGAAGAATTAGGGTATGTCTGAAATGACAGCCTATTCCCAATGTAGTGCACAATTTTTGACCTATTGGCAGTACATGTGCTGTGGTCAAAAGTAGCACAGTATAGCGAACATGTCGGACAAACCCTTCGCCCAGCGCTGCCAGTTCCAACACGTTCCAAACACTCACAGTTCTGTGTGATGTCACTTTGCCAGCCGACCTAGCAGCTGCTTGTCCCGCCGTGCTCTTTGACATTATGTATCCAGGGTGAGAGCCTTCTATTTACAGCAGTGGTATTCAGAGTCAGGGTCGCCAAATAAAAATAACATCCTATCCCAGTCGGCGTGGACTTAAAGACCTAAAAAATGAAGAGTAGCCAACAGATTATTGTACGGGACAATATACGTTTTTGAGAAAGATTGGTTCTCTTAGTTATTTGTTGATGTAGGTTGTGTTTTTAGATTTGGGTTGGGGTCACCAGAAATTCTGCTGAAAAAATGGGTTCCCTGCTGAAAAAGTTTGAATACCACTGATTTAACACAGGAGGTTGGTGGCACCTTAATTGGGGAGGACGGGCTCGTAGTAATGGCTGTCGCAGAATTAATGGAATGGTATCAAACACATGGTTTCCATGGTTTCTATGTGTTTGATGCCATTCCATTCGCTCCATTCCAGCCATTATTATGCGCTGTCTTCCCCTCAGCAGCCTCCACTGTGATTTACAGTAAAAAGGCTCTTGCAGTCCTGATGTGGCCCCCAGACCTGGAGTTAAAGACCCCTGGTCTACCATAATATAGATTAATTGTATAGAAGGGAGAGTAGACACATCAGCTGGTCGATATGAGCACTTAGTAGTATATTGAAGCAGGGCCTGTGTGCAATATACTTTTTGTGAAATAGCTGGACATAATAAATTAACCAATTTGTTAACTGACAATGGAATTATTGTACTGTACTTTACCTATACTGTATATTAATTGAAGGAAGGACATTGTTTTTTAAAGTGAAACTAAAAGCTGCAAAGGATTGTTCAGTATGATAGTGTACCTTTCACACTTGATCCATGACGTAATTTTTTTTCTCCAATTTTGCAGATTTGTTTATGTTCTAATACTAATCTTGCATTCCAAGCGGCCTAAAACTGCTTTTTCCCCATTTAGCAGAAATGAAATCAGACAGACAAGAGACAAGTAGAAATGATTGAGTGAGTAGAAAGTATTAGACAATATGTTGTGGTTTGAATTTTTTTTTTTTTAAGAAATCAAATATGTTGGTCTTCAACAGACATCACTAATTAAAAAAAGTTGAAAAACATTCTGTGTTAAACATTTTGATTGAAAAGAATGTCCATTACATAAGACATTGCATGGGTAAACATTGATATCAGTCTTACAGTAATAGCATCAACTTAGTTAGAAGCACAAAAGGTGTCCCTTTGTAATTTCACCCTTCTGCCTAACTCTCAGTGACAGGCATATTCTCTCTCTCTTTATCTCTCGCTCTTGCTCTCTCTCTCATTTCTCTTTGTCCCTCTACTACTTCCCCTTCTCCTTTTCCCTCCCTCTCTCTCCCTCCCACTGTTTCCTCCTCTTCAATTTGTGACCATGCCACTGCCAGCACGTTACAGAGCAGAACTTTGTGTTCCCCCTAGTTCTGCAGTGGAGCCCCATTCTCCTGCCTGACCTGTCTGATCATACTGTCAGGACGGGCGTGTCATGGATAGCAGGACAGAAAAAAGTTGGTTCCAGCAGAAGTGGGACCTGATTATTAAGTGACATCATGGGGGCTTGTTAATGGGGCTGTGTATGTTAGTGCATATAATCTGAATTGCTTTTATAAAATAAACAGACCCTCTTAAACTTCATAGTTGCAATAAACGTGTTTACAGCCAGCGTCAGTATAAACTACAGTAATTTAGTTGACTCTTTGGGCGTGATGACTGTCTAGAAATAATGCTCTGTTCCCGACTTCCCGACTGCACAATGGCACAATAATTCATAAAACACTGTCATTAAGGCTAGACTAAATCATCTCAACCTTTTTGAAGGAAAATTCGATGTCTAGTCCATTTTGGTGTCCCATACATGTTGGGACTAAGAAGTAGTCTGGCCAGTCCAGTGTGAACCACAGAAGACAACCCATGGGTTTGTCCTAAATGGCACCCTAATGCCTTTTGACCCAAGCCCTATGGGTCCCTGCTCAAAAGTAGTGCACTAAATAGGGAATATTGTGGGTCAGACCATAGTCCTGTCTGTGTATTTCCCATCCAAACATTCCCTGGCTGTGTCTCAAATGGCACCCATCTAAATATGGTACCTTTTGACCAGGGCACATAGGGCTCTGGTTAAAAGTAGTGCACTATATAGGGAATAGGGTGCCATTTGGGACGGGGCACCTATGACCCAATAAAGGACTCTCCTGGTTGGGCAATAGACTGGTGTTTGTAGTAGTAATCAGACCCTCTTAGCTCCTCATCTCCCTACTATTCACACAGGCTGGTATGTCTTGCCCCTGGCCAAGGCTTTCAACTACACTCAGACTATATATTAGCACTGTGTGTGTGTGGTTTTACTATCCTTGTCACAAAATCTTAGTCACAAAATGTCACATCTAAATAAGATGTTTGTTTCTCAAGTGTTAAAATGTGCATGAAAACGAGTCATCTATAATTGAATGACAACAAACACTTCATTGAAGAATCCCTACTGTTGACCAATGACCGACGAAGGGCCGTAGGCTCTGAACATTGTCTTCCCTTGCCGAAGAACAAAACAAACAAAAACATCACAAAATGTAATAATATACAGTGCCTTCAGAAAGTATTAATCAATACAATAATGTCTGTATCACCCTGAGTCAATATTTTCTAAAAGCACCTTTGGTCTGATTACAGCTTTGCACATCTTGGGTATGTCAGTATCAGCTTTGCACATCTTGGGTATGTCAGTATCAGCTTTGCACATCTTGGATATGTCAGTATCAGCTTTGCACATCTTGGGTATGTCAGTATCAGCTTTGCACATCTTGGGTATGTCAGTATCAGCTTTGCACATCTTGGGTATGTCTGTATCAGCTTTGCACATCTTGGCTATGTCAGTATCAGCTTTGCACATCTTGGGTATGTCAGTATCAGCTTTGCACATATTGGGTATGTCAGTATCAGCTTTGCACATCTTGGATATGTCAGTATCAGCTTTGCACATCTTGGGTATGTCAGTATCAGCTTTGCACATCTTGGGTATGTCAGTATCAGCTTTGCACATCTTGGGTATGTCAGTATCAGCTTTGCACATCTTGGGTATGTCTGTATCAGCTTTGCACATCTTGGCTATGTCAGTATCAGCTTTGCACATCTTGGCTATGTCAGTATCAGCTTTGCACATCTTGGGTATGTCAGTATCAGCTTTGCACATCTTGGATATGTCAGTATCAGCTTTGCACATCTTGGATATGTCAGTATCAGCTTTGCACATCTTGGGTATGTCAGTATCAGCTTTGCACATCTTGGGTATGTCTGTATCAGCTTTGCACATCTTGGGTATGTCAGTATCAGCTTTGCACATCTTGGGTATGTCTGTATCAGCTTTGCACATCTTAGGTATGTCTGTATCAGCTTTGCACATCTTGGCTATGTCAGTATCAGCTTTGCACATCTTGGCTATGTCAGTATCAGCTTTGCACATCTTGGCTATGTCAGTATCAGCTTTAGACATCTAGGGTATGTCAGTATCAGCTTTGCACATCTGGATTTTGCCCATTTCTCCCAGATTTTCTCAAGCTCTGTTAAATTAGACGTGGAGTGGCTATGAACAGCAATCTTCAAGTCTTTCCATAGATTTTCAATGTGACTCAAGTCTGGACTTTGCCTGGGCCACTCAAGGACTTTGACCTTCTTCTGAAGAAATTCCAGCATTGCTTTGGCTGTATGCTTGGGGTCATTTTCCTATTGGAACGTAAATCTTCACCCCCGGTCTAAGGTCTTTTGCACTCTAAAGCAGGTTCTCATCAAGGATTTGCCTGAATTTTGCTCCCTTCATTGTTCCCTTTATCCTTACCAGTCTCCCAGTCCCTGCCGCTGAAACGCTTCCACCATCATGCTTCATGGTAGGGATGCTGTTAGATGGGTGATGAGCTGTGCCTGGTTTTCTCCAGACATAACACTTTCCATTCAGGGCAAAACCTTACATTTTTGTCTCATCAGACCACAGAATATTTTGCTTATGCTCTGAGTCTTACATGTGCCTTTTTGCAAACTCCAGGCGTGCTGTCATGTACCTTTTTCTCAGGAGTGGCTTTTGTCTGGCCACTCTCCCATAAAACCCAGATTTGCAAAGGGCTGTAGAGACTGTTGTCCTTCTGGCAGGTTCTCCCATCTCAGCTAAGGAACTCTGTAGTTCTGTCAGAGTGGTCATTTGGTTCTTGATCACCTCACTGACCAAGGTCCTTCTTGCCCGGTTGCTCAGTTTGGTTGGACGCCCAGCTCTAGGCAGAGTCTGGGTAGTTCCATACTTTTTTTCCATTTCCCCATGATAGAGACCACTGTGCTCTTGGAAACTTTCAACATTCCAGAAATAGTTTTCTACCCTTCCCCAGATATATGCCTCATCACAATTCTACCTCCGAGATCGACAGACAGTTCCTTGGACTTCATGGTGTAGTTTCTGCTCTGACCGTCAACTGCGGGACCTTTGGAGCGTCATAGCAAAGGGGTGTGAATACTTATGTAAATGAGATATTTCTGTATTTCATTTTCAATAAATTTGCTAACATTTATATAAACATGTTTTCACTGTCATAATGGGGTATTGTGTGTAGATGGGTGATAAAAATTCAGGCTGTAACACAACAAAATGTGGAATAAGTCATGAATACTTTCTGAAGGCACTATATGCACAAAGAGTTTCCAACTGTTTCAGATGGGGAGCAAGCGAATGCCTAAAGGGTTAGGGAAAATAGGATTTTGAATGGGAATCAACTGTTTGATACACACAAAGATATTAAAACAAATGTGTGTGTGTGTGTTTGGCAAGAGGAGAGACAGAGAGTGTGTGTGCGCCTGCGTGTCTATGCGTGTGCATGTCTGTGTATGTGCACAAACACGTGTATGTGGACACAGTGCAAGTGCACCGTAAAAGGTTGCACAGGTTGCACCCAGAAACAACCGTTGCCAGCTGGAGTGCTCCATGCATCTCGGATGAATAACATCTGCTTTACAGTGTGTGTTTAGGATATGGATGGATCAGAAGAGAGTCTAACCCTCTCTGTTCTCTCTCTGCAGGCTGCAAACCAACCCTTTACTCCCCCAACAGCTGGCCAAGATGAGCTCATTTGTTATGGTTGGGGTAGTGATAGAAGATAGGGATTCTGTAATGAGAGGGGCCCCATAACTACACAGCAGGCAGAAGTCAACAGAAAGAGAGTAAGTAAAACAAGCTTACATTTTCATTTTGGGTTCTGATGGGGGTGCAACAGTTGAACTAAACTCAGGAGGCATTTATAAGTTATATTCTTCAGTATTCAATAGGTACAGTATTGGGACTGTTACACATTTTCTGTTGTTTTGGCTCTGGACTATGAGGTTAAAATGCAGACTGTCAACTTTAAGGGTATTTCCATCCATATCGGGTGAACCATAACAAAATTACAGCACTTTTTTTGCCGAGATCATTGCACCTGTAAATAGCCCATCCAACTACCTCATCCCCATTTTGTATTTGTATTGTTTTGCTCCTTTGCACCCCAGTATCTCGTTCAAATATTTTTTATTGAACACACACAAGAATGGTGTATAGGAATAAAATACAAGTATGCAATTCTTATCTAAACATAAAAGAACAGACAGAAACAACAAGACCCAGAGTTCTGGGTACAAAGTAAATAATACAAAACAAGACATACAGAACAAGGACAGGTAGAGAGAAAGAGGAGAGACGAAGCAGGTACGGGGAGGAAAACATTTCATAAATAACGGACATGGAACGAAACAGGAAGAGCTTCAGCAAACTAATACTAAAGACAACAACAATCAATGCAGCAGTGGGGAACAGAGCAGGGAACTGACAAATATAGGGGAGGAAATAAACAGGTGATGAGGAACTGACAAATATAGTGGAGGAAATAAACAGGTGATGAGGAACTGACAAATATAGTGGAGGTAATAAACAGGTGATGAGGAACTGACAAATATAGTGGAGGAAATAAACAGGTGATGAGGAACTGACAAATATAGGGGAGGAAACAAACAGGTGACGAGGAACTTAGCATTCCCAAATGTCGGAAGGTGTTTTCTAACAGTCTCTCATCTGTAGGTATCTGAAAAAGTTACTTCTGGGAAGATTATACATTTCCCTCAGCAACTCAAAGGAGGCAAAAGTCCCTTCTATGTATAGATCCCCTATGGTATTTATCCCCAACTCTCCACATTGCTCAAAGGTGTTATCAAGGTTAGAGGGGGCAAAGGAGGGATTCCTCGCAACAGGGAGCATGAAGGATATTGGTCAAGGTCAAAGTGGACTTTAATTTGCTTCCAGATTCGGACGGTGCTATGTATAATAGGATTGTTACAATAAAGTGACATCTCCAGATTGACAGGCGACAAAATCACAGCGCCAATAGAGAAGGGGTCCGTCCTCACGCTCCATACTAAGCCAGCTGGATGACGGAGGTGTGTCATCCAGCAGAAACGTAACAGCGCCAGGAGGTTAGCAGCCCAATAGAGAAGGGGTCCGTCCTCACACTCCATACTAAGCCAGCTGGATGGCGGAGTGGTGTCATCCAGCAGAAACGTAACAGCGCCAGGAGGTTAGCAGCCCAATAGAGAAGGGCTCCGTCCTCACGCTCCATACTAAGCCAGCTGGATGACGGAGGTGTGTCATCCAGCAGAAACGTAACAGCGCCAGGAGGTTAGCAGCCCAATAGAGAAGGGGTCCGTCCTCACGCTCCATACTAAGCCAGCTGGATGACGGAGGTGTGTCATCCAGCAGAAACGTAACAGCGCCAGGAGGTTAGCAGCCCAATAGTAAAATATAGAATTTGGGAGACACAATCCTCCTTCCATCTTGGATTTACAGAGGTGTTTTTACCTATCCTGTGTGTTTTATAATCACAGATTAATGGATTGATAATTGAGTCCAGTTGTTTATGAAAGGATTTAGGTATGAATACTGGGATGTTCTGGAATAGGTAGAGCAGTTGGTGGAGGAAGACCATTTTAATGCCATTAATTCTTCAGAGCAGAGAAATTGGGAGAGTTCTCCAAAATTGTATGTTTGCCTTGAGTTTTTGCATCAGAGAGGGGAAATTCTCTTTAAATAGTGACGAGTTTTGTTTGGTAACTACAATTCCTAGGTAGGTACATTTTTCTGGAGATAACTTAACTGGAAGATGTTCTAACCAAGAGGTGTTTTGCAACCATATGGGTATTAATTCACTCTTGTTCCAATTTATTCTGCATCCCGAGAAGGTACCTGTCACGGTTTTCTGTATGTGAAAGAGAGTCAGACCAAAATGCGGCGTGGCTATTGAGATCCATGTTTAATGAAACAAAGTAAACACGAATCAAATACAAAAACAATAAACGTAACACGAAAACCGAAACAGCCTAATACTGGTGCAAAGTAACACAGAGACAGAACAAGGACAATCACCCACAAAACCCAACACCAAACAGGCTACCTAAATATGGTTCCCAATCAGAGACAATGACGAACACCTGCCTCTGATTGAGAACCATATCAGGCCAAACATAGAACTAGACAAACTAGATATGAAACATAGAATGCCCACTCAGCTCACACCCTGACCAACCAAAACATAGAAACATACAAAGCAAACTATGGTCAGGGTGTGACAGTACCAAACAAATTGATCACATCAAGAATAGCTGGAATACTAGCTTGGGGTTCTGTTACATAGAGGAGAATGTCATCTGCGTATAGGTAAATCTTATTTAGAGTATCTTTAGTATTACAGCCGTGTATTGCTGCATGAGATCTGATCGCCTGAGCGAGAGGTTCAATAATTAGAACAAAGAGCAGAGGCGACAGCGCACAACCCTGCCTTGTCCCTCTACAAAGGTTAAATCAGGGCGACAATGATTGATTAGTGAGTATTCTCGCACAAGGGTTCCTATATTAAAGCTGGATCCAATTTATGAACCCATCTCCAATATTACATTTCTGTAGGATCTTGAATAGATAGGACCACTCAACTTGGCCAAAGGCCTTTTCGGCATCAAGAGATATAACGGCAAGGTCCACGTTGGGTAACCTCTGAGCAAACATAATGTTGAAGAGGCGCCTGAGATTGAAGAATGAGTTTCTGTTAGGGATAAAGCTGGACTGGTCCGAATGGACCAATTTGCCCATTAAAGTGCTAATCCTGTTAGCCAGAGTTTTTGCTAAAATCTTTTGGTCTGTATTAAAGAGAGATATTGGTCTGTATGACCCTACCTCTTCTGGATCTCTACCCTTCTTATGTATAACTGTAATGAACGCCTCATCCAAAGTAGAAGGGAGAGCTCCATCCTCATTGGCCTGAACCAACATCATTTATAGAATTCACCAGGGTATCCATCTGGGCCCGGGGTCTTGCCACTCTTTAGAGATTTAATTGTTTCTCGAATTTCCCCAACAGCTATTTCCTTATTCAGGAAGTTGGAATCTTCCTTTTGTATAATTAAGGGGTTAGGATCTGCTTTAGATGTATATAGAGTCTCGTAAAACTGACGGAATCTGTCATTGATGTCTTTGGGGGAAGAGAGTAATTCCCCAGATGCAGATTTAACTTTGTGAATCATTCAGTCACTCACATTTTTTCGAAGTTGTCTGCCGAGTAATTTGTGTGGTTTGTCACCAAACTCAAAATATTTTTGGTTGGCATAGAGAAAAGAGTTAGCAATTTTAGCTGAGAGAATCTGATTATATTCAAGTAATTATTTTATGGTTCTCCATGGATGGATGGGTAGCATTCTCCCTATCCAGGAAGTGAATTTGTCCCTTCAATTCTACAATTTTTCCCCCTGTTTTGCCTACTCCTGGCAGCCTGAAAGGAGATGATACAGCCTCTCAAATACGCCTTCAGTGTTTCCCACAATAATGCTGGGGAAGTCTCTGTGTTGTTGGTATCAAAGAAAAATGTCATTTGGTCTTTAAGATGTTCACAGAATGTTGGTTCTGTGAGAAGCTGAGGATTCAAACCTCCAGACCCTCTCGTTTGATACAATGTCACCCAATCTCAGGGAGAAGGTGAGTGGACTGTGGTCAGAGATTAAAATATCCTGATACCTCACATTACAGGTATAGGGGTGTAATTTCGCATCAACCAAAAAGTAGTCAATTCGGGTATAAACATTGTGAACATGAGAGTAAAAGGAGTATTCCCTACCCGTAGGGTTAGATATCCTCCATATATCTAATAAATTTGATTTTTTTATGTAGGTATTCAAGAATTCACTTGAATAGGAGGTAGGGGTTCACCGGGTAGAGCGTCTATCCAAATATTGGTCTAGCACACAGTTAAGGTCCCCTTCAATGACCAGATGAGAGATATCTGGAATCAGGTCAAGGACTCTTTTGAAAAAGAGGGGTTATCAATGTTTGGCCCATAGATATTTAGTAGAGTTACAGAAGTAGAGTGGAGTTCTCCTATTACGATCACATAACGACCCTCTTTATCCGCAATGGTGGTTTTATGTAGAAAGGGAATTCCTTTCCATACCAGAATTGCTGTGCCTCTCGTTTTGGCAGAGAAGTTAGAGTGATACACTTGCCCCACCCACCTCCAATTAAGTCTGCTATGAGAATTGTTTTTCAGGTGGGTTTCTTGCAAAAATATAATATCAGACGAGAGTGCTTTCAAGTGGGCTAGGACCTTGCCTCTCTTAATTGGTTCGTTTAAACCCTTGACATTCCAGGAAGTAAATGTAAGCCCCGCCCTCCTCTCGTTTGTAGTTCATATGGTGGCCTGCATAACATGTAACTCAATAAAAAGGTAAGAAGGCCCACCAAACCATTACGATCAGCATATGTAGCACCTACACCAGAGCAGTATCCAACCGACCCCCTCCCCCCGACAAGCACCCTTAAGCTCCACCCTGTCCCCCAACTTTCCCCAACATTTACCCCCCCCCCCCCCCCCCCCCCAACCCACCTTTTTAACAGGCACATACACAAATAGGGAAAAAATACAAATAATAAACACATTGTCTGGCTGATGCCAAAAATGCAAGGCGTGACCTCTAACGAGAGTTCAAAATAAAATCCCAACTATACATTCACCTCTCACTAACTTCTACTAACATATGAACTGAGGAGGCTCCCGCAAATAAAGTGTTCATTTAGCATCTAATAAACCAAAACAGAATAAATTGCCATTTAAACATATTGCGCAATTAAGTGTCATCCTGGGTCAATCCCTGAGATAAACAAGATACAGCATCGCAAGATTATATTGCTAAGCAGTGTCGGTCTAAACATAAACCATCAGCCACCGATACAGACAGCAGTACATTTACTCATTGTGGGTTAGAAGATCGCACCCCAGTATCTCTACTTGCACATTCATCTTCTGCACATCAATCACTCCAGTGTTTAATTGCTAAATTGTAATTACTTCGCCACTATGGCCTATGTATTGCCTTACCTCCCTAATCTTACCTCATTTGCACACTGTATATAGATTTTTTCTATTGTGTTATTGACTGAACGTTTGTTTATTCCATGTGTAACTTTGTGTTGCTGTTTGTGTCGCACTGCTTTGCTTTATATTGGCCAGGTTGCAGTTGTAAATGAGAACTTGTTCTCAACTGGCCTACCTGGTTAAATAAAGGTGTTCTCAACTGGCCTACCTGGTTAAATAAAGGTGTTCTCAACTGGCCTACCTGGTTAAATAAAGGTGTTCTCAACTGGCCTACCTGGTTAAATAAAGGTGTTCTCAACTGGCCTACCTGGTTAAATAAAGGTGTTCTCAACTGGCCTACCTGGTTAAATAAAGGTGTTCTCAACTGGCCTACCTGGTTAAATAAAGGTGTTCTCAACTGGCCTACCTGGTTAAATAAAGGTGTTCTCAACTGGCCTACCTGGTTAAATAAAGGTGTTCTCAACTGGCCTACCTGGTTAAATAAAGGTGTTCTCAACTGGCCTACCTGGTTAAATAAAGGTGTTCTCAACTGGCCTACCTGGTTAAATAAAGGTGTTCTCAACTGGCCTACCTGGTTAAATAAAGGTGTTCTCAACTGGCCTACCTGGTTAAATAAAGGTGTTCTCAACTAGCCTACCTGGTTAAATAAAGGTGTTCTCAACTGGCCTACCTGGTTAAATAAAGGTGTTCTCAACTGGCCTACCTGGTTAAATAAAGGTGTTCTCAACTGGCCTACCTGGTTAAATAAAGGTGTTCTCAACTGGCCTACCTGGTTAAATAAAGGTGTTCTCAACTAGCCTACCTGGTTAAATAAAGGTGAAATAAAAAATAAATAATAAAAATGCACGATTCATTCAGGATTATCTGTAATAATGGTAGCATCAACATTAATGTAGAAGTGTTTAGAAACATATTCTATTCTTATTTACAATAAAAGTGACTCCAAAATGACGCAATAAGCTATTTACCATTACTTTCTATTGGACACAAAATAATCGTAAACACAACCAAAACAAACAGCAAATGCATCTAACAAATGTCTAAAGTCACAAGCTTGATGTAGTCATTACGTGCTAGGAATATGGGACCAAACACTACACTTTCGACAAATGTAATACATATAGTGTAAGTTAATTTGTCAAAATACTTTTGGTCTCCTAAAATGGGGGACTATGTCGAAAACGTGCTGTTATCATTGAAAATCCAAAGTTCTGCAGTACAGAGCCAAAACAACAAAAAGGTGTCACTGTCCTAATACTTTAAACTCACTCTATATATCATTATTTAAATGTCAACAAATGTATGTAGCAATCGCAGATTGCCCCTTTAAAGTTTTAGAGACTCTGGGGAAAGTGACTCAATTCATGCAGTGTATCAGAGCATGTCCGTCATTATTTCTGCTGACCTGGCAATTATGCATTGGATCCGTTTATAATGAAAACAAATGGTTTGATGGATCGGTTTTGCTTTGTTTCTAATCAATTCACACAACCGTAAATTACTCAAGGTTTTTGGGACAACTTGTGGATTATTTTCATGTATTCTTTTGAAGCCAAGTACTTGGATATGGTTTTTGTGTCATCATTGGGGTCAGAATCCATAGTGCCACTATAACCACAGGCGGGTACATTTTCTGAGGACCGCTCAAGAAAATACTTACAATTTTTTTTCTGCTGAACATCCATCAGAAGAAGCTGCATCTCTCCCTTTTCTTTGACATAATATTTTGGGGTTTAATAAAAACTCGAAGAAAAGTCACGTGGCATTATACCAGCTAGTTGTTAAACTGTAAGTAAATAATAATCACCACATGAAGAATATCATAAAACAGATGACAAATTAACGGTATCAGGTTGAAAAATATTATTCTGATTCAGGTTGATAAATTGTATTACTCGTATCGCCGCTACGTAGTTTGATAAATTGTTTTACTGGAATCGTCGCTATGTGTAAATACATGTCAGGTGTGCAGAACAGGAGGCAGTATCATATTCCTTACCGACTTTCTGGGAAATTGACTATTACGTTGCATATCGCCTCTATAGGTTTCTATATTATAATCAAAGACTATGATGATCAAGAAGTCTAATTGAGATGTTGAATCAAAACACATGTATTGTTGCCTATTGAATATTTTGAGTACTGTTTTTTTTTGTGACCAAAAGTTTTGTTTTTTAATAATCTGTAAAACACATTGAAATGTAATAACCTACAAACACAACAACCCTCCACTCCATGGCAAACCTCTGAGAAAATAACAGGATTTTTTTTTACTATAGACATTCAATTAAATTGTCTTCCAGATCTAGTATTCAGGGAAAAGAACTGCAGTAAAATGTTTTAGATGGATTTAATTGTATTATGCATTTTGTTCCCGTATTTACCCTGGTTAACTAGACTGTATTTGGGTCAGAAGCACCGACATCTGAAGCAAGAGCACAGACAAATTATTGCTAAATTAAGATGTTGTTTTCAAATCAGCTTTTGACTAGGAGCCAAAGTTTACTAAGTACTAAATAAAACAAAACAACAATGTTAATCTACAACCATTGCAATGCTCAAACAGAGACATAAACTTCACATTTTTAAAAGTATTTTGTGAGTTGCAGATTTGCCATACGAAACATGATATGATACTGCCACCTATTGGCAGTTTATAGCTACGACTACTGTTAATATGCAAGTGGAACGTAACAGTATGAGGGCTAGGGAGATAGGCCAGCAGCAGGGGAGGGAGAAGCTAGTGCTAACTGAGATTGGGGTCAGTCAAAGTCAGTGGTTCCCACACCCTTTACAGCTCTTAGACCCACCACATAATCTAAATCAATGTGTCTGAACAGGCCCCAGTGTTTAGCCGCTACCCAGAGGGAATTATCTGTGACCCTCCTCTGGGTCCCGTCCCACCATATGGGAACCACTGGGAAGGGGATCCAGTCAAGACACCATCCCAAGTCCATTTTTGTACCTTCTCCCTGCATTGTGCACTGGTTCGCTCCCACTCAAGGATTAAAAATAATTGAAACGGTGGTTGAATTGGCTGAACAGATATCAGTCCAGTCCTTTTATAGCCATGAGGGGAGTGAACAAGTGCACACTTCGGGGAGAAGGGAGAGTATTATGAGGCTAAAGACACTATACTCGTACCCCAGAGCCTAATATTTGCTTGTATCCTCTATGGTTCAGTGACAAGGATGATGGTGGCTCACCCTCGCCCCCTGTTGGTGATATTGCTGCAGCTGCTCCTCTCCTGCTTGCCCGCCCTCGGATACTCCTCCAACAGATTCTTCTACCAAGACATTCTCAACGGAAACGGCAATGGAGAGAGTAGGAGCATACACTTATGTTTTATGAATGAAGAGTTGAACATGAGTACATGCCTTAGGTAGGGGCAATGCATCCACCTTCCATGTAACATACACACAAATGTTTTACAATTGAAAACGATTGTGAGCCTTTCTTATTGAGCAAGTCCAGGTAGTTCCTCCCTCTTTCAGTCCCTTGGTGCCTAATGAACACGACCCAGAAATGGCTTATCAATTCAAACTCTCAGAGGGGGTTGCACAGACCCAAATGAAGTCTGACTAACTGCTGTTTCGTTTGTATTTTCCTTTCTAGTCCACTTTAACGGTGTAAAGCTCCATGTGGACTCCTCCCAGCCCTCTGTGTTCGCTCTGAGGGGGAGTAACGCAACCCTATCCTGCCGATACTGGTACGAGCCAGAATTGAGCTCCCCCAGGAGGGTGCGGGTGAAGTGGTCCTGGCTGCCCATTGTGGGGGGCCATGAGACAGACGTTCTAGTGGCCATCGGGCCCCGCATTCACAGCTTTGGGGATTTCAGGTACTCTAGCTATTCTTAATGCAGGTGGTTCATTCTAAAAACCATTATGATCATTTGTGTATAGTGAGTGTGTTTATTTATATACTGTAGTTCTTAAGCTCCCGCCTTTGATTTTTATAGTTTCCATTTTTTTTCTTCGTATTCCTTTCATTTCTAAACTGTCATACATTGTTATAATTTTGTCACAAATTCCGTATTATGTACCTTGCATTTCTTTTCCTGCATTTTTGTGAATTCAGGGCTTCTTCATAAAGAGACATCTGTCGAAATGGGACTTCACTGTATAAATAAAGGTTACATTTAAAAAAGGCTTAATTCACACTCGGCAGAGGTGGGAAAAGTACCCAATTGTCATACTTGAGTAAAAGTAAAGCGATCTTAAAACTTCTTCAGGATTGGTGTGTTCCCTGCGGGACTAACGTAGGTTAATGTGATTAGCATGAGGTTGTAAATGACTCAATAATTTTTTTAAGCCACCCAGTAAAATACTAGTGGAGTTAAAGTCCAAAAGTATCTGGTCTTAAATATACATAAGTATCTAAAGTCAATGTGAATTCTTTAAATGACATTTCTTATATTACGCAAACCAGACTGTCAGATTCTTGATTTAAAGTCAGCCGGGGACACATTCAAACTCAGACACAATTGGCCAACGCAACATGAGTTTAGTCCACCAGAGCAGACATGGGGGTGGTGGTGTGTTATATTGATAAGTGTGTGAATTGGACACGTTTTGCTGTCCTGCCTGAGTGTTTCAATGTAACAAGCACTTTGGGGTGTCAGGCAAAATGTATGGGAATAAAAAGTGTATTTTCTTTAGGAATGAAGTGGAGTTAAAGTTGACAAACATGAATATTCAACTATAAAGTGCAGATACCCCAAACACTACATAGGTAATACTTTAAAGTATTTGTATTTTGTTACTTTACACCACTGACACTCTGGGCTGTATAGATGAGGAAAAGTGCATTTCACACAACTGTTGTGATACAATGGATCATTTTGAGTTTGCCTGCACAAAAATATTTATACATCTGTTGAACACATTGATGATAACAAAGTCCTCTATTTATCTCTCAGGGACCGGGTGCATCTCAGACAGGACTCACCAGGAGATGCTTCGCTGGTCATGACTGAACTCCAGCTCAATGACACGGGTCGTTACCGCTGTGAGGTCATCGACGGGCTGGAGGACAAGAGCGCCACTGTTAACCTCGAGCTACGAGGTAGAATATATTATAGTGCCGTATAACAACCTCATTTGTGACTGTCATCCAGCCCCTCCCATCACTACTGTACTCACACACGATTAAGGTGCAATCTGCAATATTTACAGCTATTATGTGGTCATTTAAATGAATTATATATTATAAAGCCTATCAATTTATTATTGAAAAATATAATGTATGTGTTTAGTACTGTCCATCTGCCTTACCCAATGTTATTGATGTCATGTACTGTCATGCACTACATCTGAGGTTCCCTCTATGGGTTGAAGTGTTACAAGGCTGCTGTTTGGCTGAGAAACTAATGAAGGATTGTGCCTTAAAGGTCATTACATATCTCTTGCTCCCCTCCAGGTGTGGTGTTTCCCTACCAGCCTCCTCACGGGCGCTACAATCTGACCTACCATGATGCTCAGCAAGTCTGTCAGGAGCAGGACTCCACTCTGGCCACCTTCGAGCAGTTGTTCCAGGCCTGGGAGGAGGGGCTGGACTGGTGCAACGCAGGTTGGCTGGCTGACGGGACAGTGCAGTACCCAATCACCAAGTCCCGGAGCCCCTGTGGGGGGCTGGGCCTCGCCCCCGGGGTTAGGAGCTACGGTAGACGCCACCGCCACCTCCACCGCTACGACGCCTTCTGTTTCTCCTCCTCCCTCCGAGGTGAGACACACACACACACACACTATACAGGTGTACACACTGTACAGGTACATACTATACAGGTACACACTATACAGGTACACACTATACAGGTGCAGATATAGAGATAATTCACCCTACAACTAGTGTCAAGCATAGTCCATCTGTTGTGTAACATTCTGTTATATGTATTTGAAGAAATCTGCAATTGACTCTTACAGTAACTTTCATTTTGTGGTGAACTTTCAGTGAGCTCCCTTAGATGGATAACTTTGAATTGATCACCTTATACACCTCCGGTCTCTGCCATGTCCTCTTCTCCAGGTAAGGTCTACTACCTCCAGCTCCCCCAGAAGGTCAACCTCACTGAGGCCCAGCAGGCGTGCTTCAACGACGGGGCCCAGATTGCCAAGGTGGGCCAGCTCTACGCTGCCTGGAAGTTCATGGGCCTGGACCGCTGTGATGCCGGATGGCTTGCTGACGGGAGCCTGCGCTACCCCATCAACAACCCCCGCCGCAACTGTGGCCCCATGGAACCAGGGGTGCGCAGCTTTGGGTTTGCCCCACCGCACCACAAGCACGGAGTGTACTGCTACAGTGCAGGTACGCGGTAAATCTGATATACGTGGTAAAAGTACATACCAACCTTAGGTCATACCATTTACATCTCTCATAGTAGGTAGGGGAACAAACCGAAATCCACATGAATGAATGTTGACATGCATAGAAATTCAAGATGCTATGGTGAGAGGGCTGTGTTATGATGTAAAGTTGTGGTATGGTGTGTGAGGGCCTCTACTGTGGTGAAGGCTTGACAAAAAAGAATAATACTGGGATACGATGGCCTGATGGTTGTGTTTCAGGGTTATAGTCCTCGCTAGTTTGTCAGCCTCCCTTGTGATTTAGACAAGCAGGTTAGCAACACCATGGTGAACAACATGCATGTTCCACACAGGGTTAGCCACTCACTGTAACAAAAGGAACATTTTGTTCAGTGACTTCTCCCTGGATTGGGATGTCCTTTCTCTTTATGGTAAAGGGTATCTTTTTTATAGAAGTTTTACCTCATATTCATTATATCTTGGACAATACCAGTCTACATATGGAAATGGAGCGTTTCAATGTTTTGTAGTCAAAAAGATGGAAGAAAGGGTTGTAACCAAATGACTCCCAGTGATATCATCTGTAATTTTCAAATAAAAACAAAGACTTTCCAGTCTTCTTGACATCACCGGGCGTCATTTTCTTCTACCTTGGGTGAGTTCGTAAATTCACTCTGGCTATCTACTCCGATTTCAGAGCACTATCGTCTGAGTGTGACAGAGCGCAGAATAACTGATGAATTTGCGAACTCTCAACACCTGTTGAATATGGCCGGTGTCAGTAAACATTGGTTTAAAAAAAAAAAAGCATAATTAACCAAAACTCTGGATAACATGGTCAGAGGGAAGTATTCTCTCATTTATGTCTGGAAGTAGCTAGCAAGCTAGCTAACTTTAGCCAGTTAGTTTGGGTGCTTGACTGCTGTTGTGAGGCCAGAACGCTCAGAACAACCCTACTCCTTGACCAGAGCATCCAGTGTTCGTTCTGAACGCTCCGAGAGCGAAACACTGAATTTACGAATGGACAATCTGACAAACGCCCAGAGCGCTTACGAACGCCCAGAGCACACTCTAAGAGCTCTCTAGCACTCCAGAGTGAATTTACGAGCGCACCCCTTGTTGACTACAAAACCATTTCACATATGCAGACACTGGTATGGTGCTGGATGTAACAAATATGAAGTTAAACTGTGAAGTGGTTAATCTATGAATTATTGAATTAATCTATGACTGATCCTCTAATGTCATGTATGAATATTATACATAATAATAATATTATTATAATATTGATATGTTTTACCAATAATTCTGGACCCACCTAAATCTTGCTGTAGGCTATAATGTGATCCATCACTAAGTATGAATGAATCTGTATTTAAACTCTGACCTCAGCTTCAACTGCAATATTATGCACATTTGTATTTATACTTCATGTATTGTATTTATCTGCTGTACTCTCTTTGTAAACATAACATAGGAGCTGAACTCAGAATTAATAGGTAATTCATTAATTATCAAAAATAACCAGTTCTGTGATGATTTATAAGCTGTTATTATGTTTATCTCAAAAACAAGTACTTATCTTTTATACTGTATGGCCTGTACCTCACTTGGTTGGTTGGTTTGATTATGTAGGTGGTGGGTTTTAACATGGTTTTAGACGATAACGGACACGTATACTAACTTATTTTTGTAAAATAAATAGTCAACATTTGTTTCATGTGTTAATGATTTTGCGTACTTTGGACGCATGCTTGGTTTGTTTGTGTTTTTATAACGTTCAGTTCAATTCAAACATTAAATCCTTGCACATGTACCAGGCTTAGCAGTGTTGCTTCCTCGCTCACAACATCGTTACCAGTACTTGATCTTGCGCCCTCTGCCTCACCAACACAGGTGACCACCCTGCTTGACAACCTACTAACCAGTTGTGCCACAAAAAAAATATCCAATTCAATGGCACTATTGGTGACATGTCATGCTGCGGAGTGAGCTAACAGCACGATCTTATCTCCGTTACACTCACACCAGAGGAAGCTGGTGGGAGGAGCTATAGGAGGACGGGCTCATTGTAATGACTGGAATGGAATAAATGGAACAGAGTCAAATGTGGTTTCCATATGTTTGATGTGTTTGATACAGTTCCATTGATTCCAGCCAATTACAATGAGCCCATCCTCCTATAGCTCCTCCCATCCGCCTCCTCTGACACACACACAACCCAGCTAACAATTCCTATGTCTGAAACCTTTGTGGAATGTTATGTTTTACTGTTCTCCTTACGTGAAAGTGTCCAGTGCTTTGTGAGTTTTGGCAATGTTTCATTAATGAGCACATCACCAGATTATAATTAGCATGTTTTGTCATGAAGTTTTTAACATGTTCAGAAAAACGTTAAGGTTGGGATTCAATGCAATTGCGGGATATAGTTGAGGCTTTTAAAGGCAATGTTCCCGCGTTTGCGAAGATCCCATTCACGATAAACACTGTAAATGTCGGCTCAATTGTAAATTGCCTTTAAAAAGCGCAATGCCTATGCCTATAACCCAGGATGGGATTGAATCCTGGTCTAACACTTTGTGTCCTGCTCTACCTCAGCATCCATCTGTTCAAGCATTGCTATTAACAACTTTAATACATTATTACACTGCTATTAACAACTTTAATACATTATTTTATTTATTTATTTAACCAGGTAAGCTAGTTGAGAAGAAGTTCTCATTTACAACTGCGACCTGGCCAAGATAAAGCAAAGCAGTGCGACACAAACAACAACACAGAGTTACACATGGAATAAACAAGCATACCGTCAATAACACAATAGAAAAAAATAAAGTCTATTTACAGTGTGTGCAAATGGTGTGAGGAGGTAAGGCAATAAATAGGCCATAGTAGCGAAGTAATTACAATTTAGCAAATGAACACTGGAGTGATAGATGAGCAGATGGTGATGTGCAAGTAGAAATACTGGTGTGCAAAAGAGCAGAAAAGTAAATAAAAACAATATGGGGATGAGGTAGGTAGATTGGGTGGGCTATTTACAAATGGACTATGTACAGCTGCAGTGATCGGTTAGCTGCTCAGATAGCTGATGTTTAAAGTTAGTGAGGGAAATATAAGTCTCCAGCTTCAGCGATTTTTGCAATTCGTTCCAGTCATTGGCAGCAGAGAACTGGAAGGAAAAGTGGCCAAAACAGGTGTTGGCTTTGGGGATGACCAGTGAGATATACCTGCTGGAGCGCGTGCTACGGGTGGGTGTTGTTATCATGACCAGTGAGCTGACATAAGGCGGAGCTTTACCTAGCATAGATTTATAGATGACCTGGAGCCAGTGGGTCTGGCGACGAAAATGTAGCGAGGGCCAGCTGACTAAAGCATACAGGTCGCAGTGGTGGGTGGTATAAGGGGCATTGGTGACAAAACGGATGGCACTGTGATAGACTGCATCTACCTCAGCATTTAATTGAGTAGGGTATTGGAGGCTATTTTGTAAATGACATCGCCGAAGTCGAGGATCGGTAGGATAGTCAGTTTTACGACGGTATGTTTGGCAGCATGAGTGAAGGATGCTTTGTTGTGAAATAGAAAGCCGATTCTAGATGTAATTTTGGATTGGAGATGTTTAATATGAGTCTGGAAGGAGAGTTTACAGTCTAGCCAGACACCTAGGTATTTGTAGTTGTCCACATATTCTAAGTCAGAACCGTCCAGAGTAGTGATGCTAGGTTGGGTGGGCGGGTGTGGGCAGGGAACGGTTGAAAAACATGCATTTGGTTTTACTAGCATTTAAGAGCAGTTGGAGGCCACAGAAGGAGTGTTGTATGGCATTGAAGCTCGTTTGGAGGTTTGTTAACACAGTGTCCAAAGAAGGGCCAGATGTATACAGAATACAATATACCTCTCTGCGTAGAGGTGGATCAGGGAATCCCCCTCAGCAAGAGCGACATCGTTGATATATACATAGAAAAGAGTCAGTCCGAGAATTGAACCCTGTGGTACCCCCATAGAGACTGCCACAAGTCCGGACAACAGGCCCTCTGATTTGACACACTGAACTTTGTCTGAGAAGTAGTTGGTGAACCAGGCGAGGCAGTCATTTGAGGAACCAGGGCTGTTGAGTCTGCCAATAAGAATACGGTGATTGACAGAGTCGAAAGCCTTGGCCAATTAGTGAGGGAGAGCCTCAAATAACCCCTTAATTTCTATATATCCACTGTGTACATTTAATTGCGTCAAAGTTGGTCAACATGGAAGCGCAAGTCTGACAATTTTTATCCCCATAATGCAACACACTTGGAAAGGTGACCAACGACTTTATAAAACAGAGCCACTCGTACACAAGCAATTCCTAATGAGCCATGTACAACTGCTTTACCCCATCACAAACCCAGAATATGTTGTTTTACTCCATTGTTTGTAAACCTTGTCTTTGTAAACAAACAATGTATCGCTTCAAAACATGGTTAAAACTATCAGTTAGATCTCATGGACTGTCTGCCTTTGCACCTGTTGTTACATTGCTCCAATCCTATCCCTCAGCCTTATTGCAATTCCAGTGGCAGGGCTGTTGTTTGGCTGAAAAATAGAATTACATTACAGTCATTACATATCTCTTGCTCCCCTCCAGTTGTGGTGTTTCCCTACCAGCCTCCTCACGGGCGCTACAATCTGACCTACCATGATGCTCAGCAAGTCTGCCAGGAGCAGGACTCCACTCTGGCCACCTTTGAGCAGTTGTTCCAGGCCTGGGAGGAGGGGCTGGACTGGTGCAACGCAGGTTGGCTGGCTGACGGGACAGTGCAGTACCCCATCACCAAACCCCGAAGGCCCTGTGGGGGGCTGGGCCTCGCCCCCGGGGTTAGGAGTTACGGTAGTCGCCACCGCCACCTCCACCGCTACGATGTGTTTTGCTCCTCCTCCCCCCTCAGAGGTGAGAGATGTTTAGACTTCTGTTCATCCCATAGAGAAAGATCAACACTGTGTAACTGGATGTGTTCATCCCATAGAGAAAGATCAACACTGTGTAACTGGATGTGTTCATCCCATAGAGAAAGATCAACACTGTGTAACTGGATGTGTACATCCCATAGAGAAAGATCAACACTGTGTAACTGGATGTGTACATCCCATAGAGAAAGATCAACACTGTGTAACTGAATGTGTACACTCTGAGGAAAAAAGGTTCCAAAGGGGTTCTTCGGCTGTCCCAATAGGAAAACCCTTTTAGGTTCCAGGTAGAACCATTTTTGGTTCCAGGTAGAACCATTTTTGGTTTCATGTAGAATCCTCTGTGGAAAGAGTTCTACATGGAACCCAAAAGGGTTTTTCAAAGGGTTCTCCTATGGGGACAGCCGAAGAACAATTTTAGGTTCTAGATAACACCTTTTTTTCTAAGAGTGTTTAGATATGCTAAGCTTGGATTTGGATGGGTAGACAATACAGTTTCCCTTTCTCTTCTCCAGGTAAGGTCTACTACCTCCAGCTCCCCCAGAAGGTCAACCTCACTGAGGCCCAGCAGGCGTGCTTCAACGACGGGGCCCAGATAGCCAAGGTGGGCCAGCTCTATGTCGCCTGGAGGTTCATGGGCCTGAACCACTGTGATGCCGGATGGCTCGCCGATGGGAGCCTGCGCTACCCCATCACCAAACCCAGCCGCAACTGTGGCCCCCTGGAACCAGGGGTGCGCAGCTTTGGGTTCCCCCCTCCATACCAGAAGCATGGGGTGTACTGCTACAGTGCAGGTATGCAGTAAATCTGATAGATGTGATACATCTACATATCACCAATCTCACATCTCTTCTAGTATGGTAACAGCAGGTTAGCAGCACCATGGTGAACATGCATTTCTCACACAGGATCAAATACTCACTGCATCTAGCCTGTGGTCAACGAGATCAGGAACATTTCTCGTAGTCCACAATTCAAGGACTTGAGATTTCCTTGCTCTGTTTTTTTGGCGGTATTTGATAGGGACAGATATAATCTAGAGATTGAATGAACAACAGTCAGATGCAATGCACCATCATACCTGAGCTAATTTCCAGTGGTTGTCCTCAGAATATCATTGAAGTACACTAGTTAGTATTAAAACATCTACACAGTTGTTCTGATGTCATGAGCCAGATCTTTACAGTATGCATATCTATGACTGTTGATAGATGTGTTATATTGTAATATAATGTATGAATACTATACCTACACAACTGTAGTACATTATGGACCCACCTACATTTTGTTGTAGCCTATAATGTGATCCCTCACTATGTGTGAATGAGCCTGTAGTTAAACCCGGACCTCAGCTTCAACTGTAATATTATGCGTATTGTTAGTTCAACTTCCTGTATTGTATGCATTTACTGTTCTCTCTTTGTAAACATTTTCCTGTACGACATAGGAGCTGATCTCAGCTGATATTTTTGTTAAATAAATTGTCTACCTTTTCAGAGGCTTTTGATTAATGTGTTAATGATTGTGCGAGGTATGCTTGGTTTGTTTGTGTTTTTAAAACCATTCAATTCAATCCAAAAATGTAATCCTTTACACACAATCCACAAAGCCGAAGACAGGAAAGACTAGTAACATCTGTGTTTGAGAAACAATATCTATTATTGTAGTATACAACTACTTATTTCTGTCTATCCCTGCCTTGTTTTCCAACCATAGAGATGGATAGAGGGCACACTTGCCAGTTTTTGCAAAGCGTGTTTTTGAATGGGCAGCGCCAGGGATTAAAGAGGCAATCTGCAGTTGCTACATTCATTTTTAGACTTTTTAATGAATTATTATTACCCATTGATTCATGAAAAATATAACTTATACAATAGATCAGCTTAGTTGAACTATCTCACCCCATCAGAACCCAAAATGTACGATTGTTTTACTCCATTGTTTGTAAACAATGTACAAGTAAACAAACACTTCGTAGTCTCGGTCCTCCATTTCCTGTAGTCCACAATCATCTCCTTTGTCTTGATCACATTGAGGGAAAATGTTGTCCTTGCACCACAAGGTCAGGTCGCTGTCCTCCTCCCTATAATCTGTCTCATTGTTGTCGGTGATCAGGTCGACCACTGTTGTGTCATAAGAACACTTAATGATGGTGTTGGAGTCGTGCCTGGCCGTGCAGTCATGAGTGAACAGGGAGTACAGGAGGGGACTGAGCACGCACGCCTGAGGGGGCCCCGTGTTGAGGATCAGTGTGGCGGATGTGTTGTTACCTACCCTTACCACCTGGGGACGGCCCGTCAGGAAGTCCAGGATCCAGTTGCAGAGGGAGGTGTTTATTCCCAGGGTCCTTAGCTTAGTGATGAGCTTTGAGGGCACTATGATGTTGAACGCTGAGCTGTAGTCAATGAATAGCATTCTCACATAAGTGTGTAAGGTCTACACCTGGTGTTGCCTATGCTGTCAAAGCGCTAATGGGCTCTCTTTCTATCTCAATATTTCCAACCGATCAGCTTCATGGAACAACCAACAGAGGGTGCAACAGGCAAGAGAGAGATTGTAAGATAGTGACAGAGAGGACGAGAAGAGAGAGAGTGTGTTGGAGAGAGTATGGGAGAGAAAGTGTGGAAGACAGAGTGACTGTGAGTGGGTGAGAGAGACAAACAGAAAAAGAGAGAGATGGGAGAGAGAAAGAGCACACCGCCAGGAGTTCTGGGCGAGGGAGGTGAACTGGTGTGGCCAGACAGAGAGACAGTCAGTCTGGGGGAAGGAGGGAAAGAGAGAAGGAGGGAGTAGGCAAGGCAGAGAGGGGACCACAAACAGGCCTCTATTCAGTCACACTCACAGGGCTAAACTGACGGCAACCCACCCTGTTGGCAAATAGAAATGTACCATAATTGGATTATTCCTCATGACTCTAAGTCATATTCTGTTTATACTGAACCAGCTGCCTCAGAAACAGTGAGTCGACTGAGACTGATGGGAGGTGAAAGAAGGCTTTTGTTGCCTCAACCTAGAATGTTTGGGAGACACTCCCAGATTGATCTTTGTTGTGTGTCAATCCTGTTAAACACTCTGACCTAAAAGACCATACCAATAAACTATCTATTTGAACATTAATGTTTCACTATTGAACATGTTCCGCACACAGAAAGTGAATGAAATCAAGAGAAAGTAACAAGTAAAGTATCTTTATTTGGCATGTTTTGGAACAAATGTTGAATACAGACATTGGAAGACAAACAGTTCATTTCAGGCACATTTGGGTACATTCTGTCCAGCTCCATAAGACTAGAACCTCTACACCTCTACTCATGATGTTCTCAGCGTGTGGGTTATTGGGCCTGTTCATGCACAGGGTCAGTCGCTCTCACACAACCCACTGGACACAGACGTCAGTTCAACATCTAGTTTTGACTGTCAACTAACATGAACTCAAAGTAAAATCAACAAACATGCTAACCTTCTCATTGGATTTAGGATAAAAGTTAGGTGAAAAAAAGACAATTATACCCGAAATCCTTTACATTGATCACTTTTTGCAAATCCAATCAGTTTTCCACATTGATTCAATGTCATCACATAGATCTTTGCTGTTAAAATGACATGGAAACAACGTTGATTCAACCAGTTAGTGCCTAGTGGGAAACAGAAGAAAACAGGAGAAGTGTTCAGGTAACTGATCCCGTGCTCCATTTCAGAACATTTTGCTCCTGTTTTGTGCCTACAGTACACAACCCTAAACAGATGGCAGGGTCGGGGGAGTTGCAGGAGTGCTCTACACCAGTGTTTCTCAACCTCTGGTCCGTGGACCGGCACCTTTCCCAGGGATGTTACTGACAGGTCCCTCAGACGGTTAGTTGTCAAGGGGTCATAGTTTGCCAATCACTGGTAGTAAAAGGTTGCTAAACACTGCTCTACGCCCCTTTGTCAAGTTGCTTCAGCTGCTTTGGAGACAATCATCCCTCAGCAATGCCAGGAGGCATTTATGTCCTTTTTATTCTATACACTAGACCTGGTTATTGTGTTATTATCTTCTAAAAGCTCTTAATACGTTCAGCCCTGCAGGGGTACAGTAAAACATAATGGTGTGTGTAGCTTTAAATGACACTTCTGTCATCGGAAGTTCCAGGTATAGAATTGCTTTAAGCCTGTTCTTTGTGGAACCTCTCCGTCATCTCTTTGATTGGTATATGGTTTATGATTGCAGGTGAAGCTTTTGCCCAGCAAGACATATGACGGTGTGTTGAAGGAGGAGGCACAGCCTCCTGTAAACAGAAACAATGAATGAAGCATCTATATCTTCATCAGATATAACAGCAGGCTATGCATTCAATACAAAACTGAAGGACTACAAGCGATTAAAATGGCGATGGATCTGGAGTTGAAATAAATGTGTCCGCTGAGGTTTTTCTGTGAAACAAAACAGACAATGAAGAGAAACATTTGATCTGAAAGCTACTGCTGTTGTTAATAAAACTGGTCCCATGGAGTTGCTATGCACTGCACAGCCTTGTGTGAGACGATGAAAGTGTCAAACTGACCAATGACATTCATCCGTTTGGTCCTGTTTAGGCCAACAACATTGTTGACAAACCAAAATTCAGATTCAATTCCAATCCCCTCAGGAAATAAATACAGTGAACTTCAATGAATTAACTGACTGAAATTTAAATGGAATTGAACCCCAAGCCTGTTGTTTTTTTATTATTCCGTGTCACTACTGAACCTGAGAGAGAAGTTGAGTCCTCTCTCTCTTATTTGAGAAGTTGAGTCCTCTCTCTCTTATTTGAGAAGTTGAGTCCTCTCTCTCTTATTTGAGAAGTTGAGTCCTCTCTCTCTTATTTGAGAAGTTGAGTCCTCTTTCACTCTCTTATTTTAGGGCAGCCTCAGTAGATTGCATGATGTTGCCTCTCCAGTGTGGCAGGCAGAGATTCTAGCATTGCTGTGTATTATTCACATCAGGCACTCTGTCTCCCTTCTGCTCTAAACAAATGATGTAGGTTTGAAATACAGACGGACACAGTAGCCTGCTGTGTCGGCTTCGCTAGCTTTCTCTTTATGACTTAGAGATGAAATAAATAATATCTCCCTTATTATCCCCTCCCATAGCCTTTTCCTGCAGTCAAATGACCTAGTGGCCTCATGGGTGGAATGTTATTCATATTTTTCATAATTTCATAATTATAAGCATTATTTTGAACAAATCTGTTTTTTCTATGTCAAACGGTTTTGTTATATTTCAGTTTTCTGTAATGTATATAAAGTGTAATAATGGGATGCAAACTCAAAATGTAATACATTTCAACTCTATATGTGACATGGTGCAGGTGTCTTATTTATTTTAAGCCCATAACCATGTGTGTGAGGTGTATACTTTTGTTTCAAAGTAGATTTATGTGACCCTGATTTAGCCCACTGCAGTAAAAGGTGAATCTTATCGACGGCATCACAATCCACCAAAACCAAAAAGTATATGAATAATAACAATAAAACTCCAAACAATAAACAACTCTTATATATAATGAAAACATGTCATTATTTTGGGACAAGAATGACAAAAACATACAATTACATAATGGCTTAATTTATATATTTTTTTAAATAGTCAGAGAGTGACAAACTGAAAAGACAATGTTACTGCTCAAAGTTGATTTGGTCTTATGTACAAGGTGGGTACTTCAAACATTCAAACCTCGTTAGTAAGTTAGAAAATGGCTTCTGTGTTCTGTAAATGTTCTTATAAAATAATTATCTTCAAGAGATCTCCCTTAGTCTTCCCTGCTTAGTGACGTTTGCTGCTGGTTGATTCTCCTCGCCTTCTGATCGATCTGCGCTGTATTCTGTTACTGGGGGAGGGCACTGCTGTTGGCAAGAGAAACAAACATTACCTTCATAGATTCATACATTACCTTCAATGATTCATACATTACCTTCAATGATTCATACATTACCTTCAATGATTCAAAAGTAATTTCATAGCATCAGACAAAATTACAATAATGCAAAGCTTCACTGAAAAATACAGTGACATTTTCGTCAACCTACAAGGAACCTCGATTTCCACCTTTCTAACGATCATTTCAATAGCAGAGTTCTTAACGAGAATTGGAAGTGTGTCAATGTGGGACTAACCTACAGGTATGTTTATAGAGTGTTGAAAGAGTAAAAGAGTGTGCACTACTCACCGCCCAGGCATTCCACCTGTGGCTTCTCCCACTGTCCGTCTGCCATGCAGCGCACCACAGGCAGGTGGCGCTGTAGGAGGCCTGGGTTACAATGGTAGCGGATGATGGACCCCACAGTATACTGCTCCCGCCTGCTGCCGAACATCTTGGCATTCTCCACCTCTGGCGGTGCGCCACAGTAGACTGGGGAACAATGATCAGTAAATCAATCAATCCATCAAATTACAACTGATGATATTTATTGGTAGCAATTTATTTTGAAGGGTACCTGCCTAACGAGTTTATAAAACATGAATGAGTTGTAACAACAACACAGGTATAAGATAACCACACATAATGATGGCGAAGGTACAGTGAAATTAGTTTTTAAGAAAACATTTACCAGTGCCTATTCAGACTCTAGAACACAATTATTGAACCCTAACCCCTGACCCATATGTACCTGGGCCAGTCTTGCAGGTGAAGGGCAGGTGGTAGTTGCAGGGAACGTCGTTCCATTGGCCGTTCTCATGCCAGATCATCACCACACAGTCTTCTCCAGAGTTAAAGTAGTTATCCGGCTGGTTCGGCCGCCAGTTCTCAAATTGCTGAGGGGAGTGGAGAGCAACATTGGTAGGAAGTTACAAAGATCATTTATGTTTCTGTTGGTTTCTTGTTTTCAATGTAGAAAACCCAGAAATCAGGAGAGTAAGTAAGTAGTCTATGGCATGCAGATCAGAATCTACAGGTACAGTATGAACAGTGTATGAATGCAGTAGGCTACAGTATGAAGAGTGTATTAATGTACAGGTACAGTATGAAGAGTGCTTGAATCTACAGGTACAGTATGAATAGTGTATTAATGTACAGGTACAGTATGAAGAGTGTATTAATGTACAGGTACAGTATGAACAGAGTATGAATGCAGTAGACTACAGTATGAAGAGTGTATGAATGTACAGGTACAGTATGAACAGTGCTTGAATCTACAGGTACAGTATGAATAGTGTATGAATGTACAGGTACAGTATGAAGAGTGTATGAATGTACAGGTACAGTATGAACAGTGTATGAATGTACAGGTACAGTATGAACAGTGTATTAATGTACAGGTACAGTATGAACCGAGTATGAATGCAGTAGACTGCAGTATGAACAGTGTATGAATGCAGTAGGCTACAGTATGAAGAGTGTATTAATGTACAGGTACAGTATGAATAGGGTATGAATGTACAGGTACAGTATGAACAGTGTATGAATCTACAGGTACAGTATGAAGAGTGTATTAATGTACAGGTACAGTATGAACAGTGTATTAATGTACAGGTACAGTATGAACAGAGTATGAATGCAGTAGACTACAGTATGAACAGTGTATGAATGCAGTAGGCTGCAGTATGAACAGTGTATGAATGTACAGGTACAGTATGAACAGTGTATGAATGTACAGGTACAGTATGAACAGTGTTTGAATGTACAGGTACAGTATGAACAGTGTATTAATGTACAGGTACAGTATGAACAGTGCATGAATCTACAGGTACAGTATGAACAGTGTATTAATCTACAGGTACAGTATGAACAGTGTATTAATCTACAGGTACAGTATGAACAGTGTATTAATCTACAGGTACAGTATGAACAGTGTTTGAATGTGGTAGGCAATAGTCGGTGATCTGGTGGCCCCGGGAAAGGAAATGTTGGGAACCACTGGGGGAGAGCACTCTGAGTGGGGACTAAGTTCTGTGCTAACCCACTTTCTCTGTACTGTGTCTGTCTGCCTGACTCACCAGTGGTGTGCCGTCTATCCAGCGGAAGTCATTCTCCACTGTCTTGTCATTGAGTCCAATCCACTGGTAGTCCTGGCCGTTGGCTGGAGGGGGGGAAAGAGTGAAGGGATATTCTCTCTCTCTCTCTCTCTCTCTCTCTCTCTCTCTCTCTCTCTCTCACACACACACACACACACACACACACACACACACACACACACACACACACACACACACACACACACACACACACACACACACACACACAGGCCTTTACTCACAGTTGACAAAGTGCTGTTCCTCTGGGGTGATGATGCTGACCAGGTGAGCGCTGAGGTCTCGGCAGCGCTGCTCGGCCTGCAGCCAGGTCTCTCTCTCGGGGAAGTGCAGGTAACAGTTGCCCTGAAACTTAGTCCACCCCTCCTCACAATCCTGCTCGTCTGTGTCGTCAACAGCAGGGGGCGATAATGAGACAGAGGCTACCAGACCCCGGAGAAGCCCGGTTTATTACAGACACTCAAATACATTTACATTAGATAGGAGGGAATACTGATCAACACCACATATGACACCATAGAGGTTTTATGGAGGCTGTGTTTGTTCTAGAACTGCTGCCATTTTTCTATGCTCCATTATTAGTCCAACTATAATCATTGATTTATTTCAGTCCAACCTATGGTGTGATAAATATTACTGCACATTGGTGAAAATACTGCATTTTCCAGGACCTATTAACTATCAACTTGATTCACTGCTTGATAAGACTGGCAACACTTTGAGGGATATGACATTTTTTGGAATGGGTGAAACATCCATCAAGCATCCATTTAACCCACAACTACAGGGTTTGGTGACGAAAACATTCTGCTTTAGCCAACGTGTTGTTGCTCTGCAAAACAAGCCAATAAATGTACAGTTAATGCAGAAAATGGTTCTTTCTATAATGCATTTGTGTTTTAAAAATTAAAGCACAAACAAAAAACACCTGGGAAATTAGCACACGGGGTCTCTTGGGTAGTCTTTAACTTAATAATAATTGGTTGTGATACTTTAAATATACAACAAATCATTTAACAAGTCAGCCTAGTGAGTATCTCCCAACAGTTAATGAGAGTTTCTGTAGTGATTATCTCCCAACAGTTAATGAGAGTTGCTGTAGTGAGTATCTCCCAACAGTTAATGAGAGTTTCTGTAGTGAGTCTCTCCCAACAGTTAATGAGAGTTTCTGTAGTGATTATCTCCCAACAGTTAATGAGAGTTTCTGTAGTGAGTCTCTCCCAACAGTTAATGAGAGTTTCTGTAGTGATTATCTCCCAACAGTTAATGAGAGTTGCTGTAGTGAGTATCTCCCAACAGTTAATGAGAGTTTCTGTAGTGATTATCTCCCAACAGTTAATGAGAGTTTCTGTAGTGATTATCTCCCAACAGTTAATGAGAGTTTCTGTAGTGAGTATCTCCCAACAGTTAATGAGAGTTTCTGTAGTGAGTATCTCCCAACAGTTAATGAGAGTTTTTGTAGTGAGTATCTCCCAACAGTTAATGAGAGTTTCTGTAGTGAGTCTCTCCCAACAGTTAATGAGAGTTTCTGTAGTGAGTATCTCCCAACAGTTAATGAGAGTTGCTGTAGTGAGTATCTCCCAACAGTTAATGAGAGTTTCTGTAGTGAGTCTCTCCCAACAGTTAATGAGAGTTTCTGTAGTGATTATCTCCCAACAGTTAATGAGAGTTTCTGTAGTGAGTCTCTCCCAACAGTTAATGAGAGTTTCTGTAGTGATTATCTCCCAACAGTTAATGAGAGTTTCTGTAGTGAGTCTCTCCCAACAGTTAATGAGAGTTTCTGTAGTGATTATCTCCCAACAGTTAATGAGAGTTTCTGTAGTGATTATCTCCCAACAGTTAATGAGAGTTTCTGTAGTGATTATCTCCCAACAGTTAATGAGAGTTTCTGTAGTGATTATCTCCCAACAGTTAATGAGAGTTTCTGTAGTGAGTATCTCCCAACAGTTAATGAGAGTTGCTGTAGTGAGTATCTCCCAACAGTTAATGAGAGTTGCTGTAGTGAGTATCTCCCAACAGTTAATGAGAGTTGCTGTAGTGAGTATCTCCCAACAGTTAATGAGAGTTGCTGTAGTGAGTATCTCCCAACAGTTAATGAGAGTTTCTGTAGTGATTATCTCCCAACAGTTAATGAGAGTTTCTGTAGTGATTATCTCCCAACAGTTAATGAGAGTTTCTGTAGTGATTATCTCCCAACAGTTAATGAGAGTTGCTGTAGTGAGTCTCTCCCAACAGTTAATGAGAGTTGCTGTAGGGAAATGTACTCTGTATACTTGTTTACAGAACATGGTGAATACCTTTTTCCCCTTCACTGTAACGTTCAAGGCTTCATTCATTCCTTCACCACACCTACATGACTAAACAATTCCACAAAATGGCTACTTCAGCTACTTCCGTACACCTGCTTGCTAGGAGCAGCAATAGAACTACACACTAAGAAAAGAAGGTTCCTCAAGGGTTCTTTGGGAAGGGTGATGGTTCTATGTGGAACCATAATGACTCAAATTACCATTTGAGCCCTTCAATGGTTTTTTGCAGTTTTGTGAAAATTAAAATGTATTCATTAGAATATTTTGGGGCGTGGCTACAAACGTGAGTGAGTGTCATTCCAGTTGATCTAATCTGTTGTGTTATGCTATTACATGTTAAATATGACTATGGCCAGTGACAGTGTCTTGTAAAAGACAAAGGTCTAAGGCACTGCATTGCAGTGCTAGCTGTGCCACCAGAGATTCTGGGTTCGACCCCAGGCTCTGTCGCGACCGGGAGGCCCATGGGGCATTGCACAAATGGCCCAGTGTCGTCGAGGCTAGGGAGGGCTTGGCTGGCAGGCGCACTAGCGACTCCTGTGGTGGGCTGGGCGCAGTGCACGCTGACCGGGTCGCCAGGTGTATGGTGTTTCCTCCGACACATTGGTGCGGCTGGCTTCCGGGTTGGATGTGCATTGTGTCAAGAAGCAGTGCGGCTTGGTTGGGTTGTGTTTCGGAGGACGCATGGCTCTCGACCTTCGCCTCTCCCGAGTCCATACGTGAGTTGCAGCGATGAGACAAGACTGTAACTACCAATTGGATACCACGAAATTGGGGAGAAATAAAGGGGTAAAAAAATAAAAAATAAAAGAATACACAAGGTGCCATTTCTGCATGTGGCTGCAACAGTTTCTCTTGTTATGTCATTCACTGACAGTTATTAGCCCGTGTCAGACAAACCATTTTATTGGTCAATTAATCCAGCCAGCTATCTAAACTTGTAGTAATCATAGTTGAATTACAGACAGAGGCTCCCCCATCAATTTTGTTAGTCACTCTCACTGAAATATCATATTAAAAACTGCAAACATTTCTCTCTACACTATGGCAAAATGTGTACAATTGCAGGAAAGTTGCTGTAAAACTGCTAATTAGTCTCTCCGCCCCATGGCAAAAGGCGCAGAATTTCAGCAAACTTGCTTTAAAACTACAACATTTTCTATACACCCCATAGCAAAATGTGTAGAATTGCAGGAAATTAATTGTAGATTTCTTTTTCATGATCTCCTCTGTCAAGAAGGGGGCCGCTAAAATGTTTGCTCACAAGGATCTAATGTCAGTTTTGCGTTTTTACCCCTAATGGTAAGGTTTTGGCAAAAGGAAAGCTGATCCTAGATCTGTGCCTACAATCAACTTATTCTGGAGCAGACAAAATAATTCACCGCCACACCTGGGTCACGTTCAGCATGCACAAAACAGGAGAAAACGTTTTTGAAATATAGGAAGTATACCCAAACTTGGCTGATGATAACCCTAATTGGGGTTTTCCATTTAAAAACGTTTTCGGCCATTTGTCCTCCTGAACGCAGCCCTGTTATGATGCAAGCTGCCAGCGATAACAGTTTCCTTTGCATCCTTATGACTCCTGTTGTTTTTGAGAGGTTGTTGTTGGTTAGTAAACATTAGCTGAAGCCGACCTCGTACCAATCTCGCAGCGGTCCCCTCCGTAGCTGGGCAGGCATAAGCATTTGTAAGAGTCTGCATTTTCCACACAGGTGGCTCCATTGGCACAAGGGTTGGAATGGCACACATCAACCTCTGCAAAAAAGGGGGGGGGGTGAGACTGGTGCCTCAGGGGGTGAAGGGGCAGTTGCCTTGGCAGGGGGGAGCTGGGTAACAACATCTTGGAAGTCATGGAATCGGAACAGTCTGAGATGCTGCAACATGGTGATTCAGACTCCAGCCTTACTGTGTCAGATCATCATTGAAAGGAAGATGAATAATCATCTCAATGATCTTCACTCCTGTACATGTTAACCTTTCTTTAGACAACAATATTTGACTACTTTTTTTCATAAATGTTGAACTTCTGATTCATACACTTTAGAAGAAAGATACTTTATCATATAAATGTATTAAGATCTGAAGTAAGGTTAAATCTGGATCAGCTACTTGTTGGGTGGCAGACTCATAGAAATAGAATGACTAGATGAGAGTAATTCTAATTCTTTGGGCAGCTTTGTGTTCAGATTCATATATGCAGAAGTTCCAAGTATGTACCCAGCATGTACCCAGCATGTACCCAGTATGCACCAGGATGTTGGTAGGTGTACCAGGGGTTAGCAGGCATGCAGTAGGAAAGAGAATAGAACCAGCAGACAAATCTGTCTGAAATGGCATCATTATGATGTCCTTTCAACCGGTTTTGCCAGTTGGGTAGGCTTACTGTAGCCTAGGCAACAGCAGAACAAAAACAACACAGGATGGAGTGAATCATGATAAAGAAGTATGGTGGAGAGATTCTGAGACCTCGAGGCAAGGACACGATACACACATACACACCAAAGACCCCGCGACTGTCTGACAAACACGAATGAGAGACCCAAAACCAGGTGCAGGCAAAACAGGAGAAAACATCACACTACAACACAAAATATACAGTGCATCAAGACAGGAAAAAGTGGGAACAAAATGCATTGTTAGTGTTAGTGAATCACATCTAAAAATATAACAAATACAGCCTACAGAATATTGCTAAATGTCTGAATATGTACAGTATCAGATAGTAGCATCGGGACAGAGGGTTGCAAAATTCCAGGAACTTTCAATAAATTCCCTGGTTTCCCAGAAATCTTGGTCAGAGGATTCTGGATTTCCTGCTTATTCCCTTCTGATTCTGGGAATCCTCCAAACAGGATTTCAGGAAAACCATTCCTGGAATTTCACAACCCTAATCATGACAGAGGGACCGATGTCCAGGCATACAGTAGAGAGATGAGAAAAGCATTGTTAGAAACTTTCTTTACTAAGGTGTGTCAGAATGGTGAGGGCGTCAGAATGGATCAGAAAGAGAGATGTGCAGAGAGTTAGGAACGAAGACCTTGCTAGGAACGAAGGAACGACGACGTCTTATGAGAGATAATGAGAGATAATGATACCCCTGCATCAGGACTCACCATACTGGCACCCTTCTCCCACTTTCCCGGGCGGACACTGGCACAACCCAACACCATCCTCCACTGAGCATGACCCAGCACCACACGGGTTAGGGTCACATGGGTTAGGGATACCTAAGCATGAATACAATTAGGATGAATATAATACAGTGTGTACCTTAGCCCCAAAATGGCACCATACTCCTTATTTAGTGCACTATATAGGGAATAGGGTGACCTTTCTGATTGGCCTGTTCAATAAAAACACCATGCCACTTTAAATAATTTAAATAAGTCTGTTGGCTCGACAACGTAACAGCCAAACAAACGTTCTTTTAACTGTCCATAGCAATGAACATGGAGTCGACTGAAAGTGTGCTGACTCACCCTCCTCTGAGGATGGCTTCTCCATGACGGCAGGGGTCTGCAGGGAGATGGCTGGGGCAGCCAATCCGGCAGGAGCAAGGTCAGGGGCAAAGGTCACGTAAAACTCGCTGGTGGTCTCCCCCAGCTCAGCCATGGCCTCCTCTGGCCCTTCTGTGCCCTCCATAAGCTCCCTGTTGCTGGGCGGAGAGGACAGCACCACAGGGAGCAGATCTCCAGAGTGTGCCCCAGATGAGACACCGCTGGCCTGGGTTGGGTGGTCAGCACCGCTCCATGTGTGGGACCCACTTCCCTGCCCGCTGAACTGCACTGGCCCAGCCCCCAGCTCCATGGAAACCGTGGTCGCCTTGGAAACCTCTGTCATGAAGTCATTAGTCAGGAAGGTGACAGCGCTGTCCTCCTCATCGCTGGTGGAGGATCTGGAGATTCCAGACATGTCCCCGGATAGGAAGCCCGACGTTCCGAACCCTGATGCGTATCCACCTCTTCCCGCTCCGTATCCGTAGTGGAGAGACCCCGAGGCCTCCTGTTCTCCTGAGGCTGACCCTGTGAGGTCAGTAAACCCTGACCCCAAGAAGGTCACACCCGGGAAGAACCCTGAGCCGCTGCTGCCCGAGGCCGAACCGCTGATATCACCACTTCCGGAGCTGTAGTGGAGAGACCCCGAGGCCTCCTGTTCTCCTGAGGCTGACCCTGTGAGGTCAGTAAACCCTGACCCCAAGAAGGTCACACCTGGGAAGGACCCTGAGCCACTGCTGCCCGAGTCCGAACCGCTGTTATCACCACTTCTGGAGCCGTAGTGGAGAGACCCCGAGGCCTCCTGTTCCCCTGAGGCTGACCCTGTGAGGTCAGTAAACCCTGAGCCCAAGAAGGTCACACCCGGGAAGGACCCTGAGCCGCTGCTGCCCGAGTCCGAACCGCTGTTATCACCACTTCTGGAGCCGTAGTGGAGAGACCCCGAGGCCTCCTGTTCCCCTGAGGCTGACCCCGTAAGGTCAGTAAACCCTGACCCCAAGAAGGTCACACCCGGGAAGAACCCTGAGCCGCTGCTGCCCGAGGCCGAACCGCTGATATCACCACTTCCGGAGCTGTAGTGGAGAGACCCCGAGGCCTCCTGTTCTCCTGAGGCTGACTCTGTGAGGTCGGTAAACCCTGACCCCAAGAAGGTCACACCGGGGAAGGACCCTGAGCCACTGCTGCCCGAGTCCGAACCGCTGTTATCACCACTTCTGGAGCTGTAGTGGAGAGACCCCGAGGCCTCCTGTTCCCCTGAGGCTGACCCTGTGAGGTCAGTAAACCCTGACCCCAAGAAGGTCACACTCGGGAAGAACCCTGAGCCACTGCTGCCAGATCCGGAGCCGCTGAATTCCAGGCCCCCTCCACCCAGCTCCTTCTCTTTGTGTGTGTGAGAGGTGGAAACCTCCACCAGTTTACCATCGATCAGCAGGACCTGAGTGTCTCCGCTTCCCGACTCCTCTCCCGAATGACCACTGGAGCCTCCTGAGGGAAAGAATCCTGAGGGAAATCCGGAAAACTCCTCACTGGAACTAGAGCTGGAGCCGGACGACATTCCAGACAACTCCCCACTTTCCCCAGAGCTGCTGGAGCTGTCAGATGAAGAGCCGCTCTCCTCAGAACTGACACCGGAGCCACTTCCCGATCCCGACAGGAACCCACTGCCACTGAACATTCCCAATCCCATTTCCGTGGGGAAGGTGAGGATCCCAGTGATTCCCTCTCCAGCCTCCTGTGGACCCCCAGAGCCCAAACCGGATAAAACGCTGCCACTCCCTGAAGAGAAGGTGACCGTTATTCCCTCTCCAGCCTCCTGAGGACCCCCAGAGCCCAAACCGGATAAAACACTGCCACTCCCTGAAGAGAAGGTGACCATTATTCCCTCTCCAGCCTCCTGAGGATCCCCAGAGCCCAAACCGGATAAAACACTGCCCCTCCCTGAAGTGACCGTTATTCCCGATCCGTCTCCACTCAGCCCCGAGCCGGACGCATCTCCACTACTCAGACCAGATGATCCGCTGGGAATCTCTGCACTTCCGCTGCCTGAAAGATCACCTGACCCGGACAGATCCCCGGAATGAGGCAGTTCACCGGAGTGATCACCAGAGAGATCTCCGGAGGATCCACTCGCCCCAGAGGCCCCGGAACCAGAGCCTGAGGACTCCACAGAGATGGGAGGAGTGATGGAAGGCAGGACTGTGGAGAGAGAGTGAGAGTCAGAGAGAGACACAGAGAGCGAGAGAGAAAGAAAGAAAAGTGATTTACATATTTCAGTAATGTATATACAGTGTATATTTATAGTGTAGAATTCCATAAAATGCTTAATTAAATTAAAGGCAAGTGAAGTGATTATGGCTCTTACCAGGCCTCAGCAAATCAGTGATGGATGTGAGGTTAACCAAAGCCTCTTCTATCTCTGTGATGTTCAATCCAGTTTCATTGGCGACAAACAAGATGTCCACTACAGGAAACAAAAAGATCTGAGTGAGTGAGTGAGTGAGTGACTGACTGAGTGAGTGACTGAGTGAGTGGGTGGGTGAGTGAGTGAGAGAAGGTGAGTGAGTGACCATGCAAGCGAACAACTGAGTGAGAGTGAATGATAATGCGAGCGAGTGAAGACGGAGTGAGAGGGTGAGTGAGTGATAGAATGAGTGAAGGAGTGAGTGAGAGAGAGAGTGGGTGAGTGGGTGAGTGAGTGAGTGAGTGGGTGGGTGGGTGGGTGGGTGGGTGGGTGAGTGGGTGGGTGAGTGAGTGACCATGCAAGCGAACAAGTGAGTGAGAGTGAATGATAATACGAGCGAGTGAAAACTGAGTGAGAGGGTGAGTGAGTGATAGAATGAGTGAAGGAGTGAGTGAGAGAGAGAGTGGGTGAGTGGGTTGGTGGGTGAGTGAGTGAGAGAGTGAGAGAGTGGGTGGGTGGGTGGATGGGTGAGTGAGTGAGTGAGTGAGTGGGTGGGTGAGTGACCATGCAAGCGAACAAGTGAGTGAGAGTGAATGATAATACGAGCGAGTGAAAACTGAGTGAGAGGGTGAGTGAGTGATAGAATGAGTGAAGGAGTGAGTGAGAGAGTGGGTGAGTGGGTTGGTGGGTGAGTGAGTGAGAGAGTGGGTGAGTGGGTGGGTGGGTGGGTGAGTAGGTGGGTGGGTGAGTGGGTGACTGGGTGGGTGGGTGGGTGGGTGGGTGGGTGATTGAGTGAGTGAGTGAGTGGGTGGGTGATTGAGAGATGACACATTATTCTATTACATTCCTGTGTCTATCCAAGAACAACGTACAGTTTTGATTGCGTTTTAGCCTGAATATTTTTTTGATGTTGAAATAAAGTGGAAACAACATGACTTACAGTGGGGAGACCAAGTATTTGATACACTGCCGATTTTGCAGGTTTTCCTACTTACAAAGCATGTAGAGGTCTGTAATTCTTTATCATAGGTACACTTCAACTGTGAAAGACGGAATAAAAAATCCAGAAAATCACATTGTATGATTTTTAAGTAATTAATTTGCATTTTATTGCATGACATAAGTATTTGATACATCAGAAAAGCATAACTTAATATTTGGTACAGAAACCTTTGTTTGCAATTACAGAGATCATACGTTTCCTGTAGTTCTTGACCAGGTTTTCACACACTGCAGCAGGGATTTTGGCCCACTCCTCCATACAGACCTTCTCCAGATCCTTCAGGTTTCGGGGCTGTCTCTGGACTTTCAGCTCCCTCCAAAGATGTTCTATTGGGTTCAGGTCTGGAGACTGGCTAGGCCACTCCAGGACCTTGAGATGCTTCTTACGGAGCCACTCCTTAGTTGCCCTGGCTGTGTGTTTCGGGTTGTTGTCATGCTGGAAGACCCAGCCACGACCCATCTTCAATGCTCCTACTGAGGGAAGGAGGTTGTTGGCCAAGATCTTGCGATACATGGCCCCATCCATCCTCCCCTCAATACGGTGCAGTCGTCCTGTCCCCTTTGTATAAAAGCATCCCCAAAGAATGAGGTTTCCACCTCCATGCTTCACGGTTGGAATGGTGTTCTTGGGGTTGTACTCATCCTTCTTCTTCCTCCAAACACAGCGAGTGGAGTTTAGACCAAAAACTCTATTTTTGTCTCATCAGACCACATGACCTTCTCCCATTCCTCCTCTGGATCATCCAGATGGTCATTGGCAAACTTCAGATGGGCCTGGACATGCGCTGGCTTGAGCAGGGGGACCTTGCGTGCACTGCAGGATTTTAATCCATGACGGCGTAGTGTGTTACTAATGGTTTTCTTTGAGACTGTGGTCCCAGCTCTCTTCAGGTCATTGACCAGGTCCTGCCGTGTAGTTCTGGGCTGATCCCTCACCTTCCTCATGATCATTGATGCCCCACGAGGTGAGATCATGCATGGAGCCCCAGACCGAGGGTGATTGACCGTCATCTTGAACTTCTTCCATTTTCGAATAATTGCGCCAACAGTTGTTGCCTTCTCACCAAGCTGCTTGCCTATTGTCCTGTAGCCCATCCCAGCCTTGTGCAGGTCTACAATTTTATATCTGATGCCCTTACACAGCCCTCTGGTCTTGGCAATTGTGGAGAGGTTGGAGTCTGTTTGATTGAGTGTGTGGACAGGTGTCTTTTATACAGGTAATGAGTTCAAACAGGTGCAGTTATTACAGGTAATGAGTGGAGAACAGGAGGGCTTCTTAAAGAAAACTAACAGGTCTGTGAGAGACGGAATTCTTACAGGTTGGTAGGTGATCAAATACTTATGTCATGCAATAAAATGCAAATTAATTACTTAAAAATCATACAATGTGATTTTCTGGATTTTTGTTTTAGATTCCGTCTTTCACTGTTGAAGTCTACCTATGATAAAAATTACAGACCTCTACATGCTTTGTAAGTAGGAAAACCTGCAAAATACTTGTTCTCCCCACTGTATGATTCAACACATTTCAGTCCAAACCTTTGAAGCAGTAGGCGTCATATCTGGAATACAGGTCTGGGTATCCCGTCTGGTTGTTGTGGGTGTATACTGTGTACACCCCTGCCTTCTCTGCACCACACGCCGCCCGGGGGTTGGTGATGGGGTACCGGACACTCCGGTCGATTAGCCAACCTGCGCGGCACTTATCCAAGCCTTGTCTCCAGGCGGCGTAGAGCTGGCCAGTAGAGGCCAGGGTAGCGTTCAGCTCCTGACAGTGAGCCAGAGCACCGTCATAGGTGAAGCCCTCACTAGAGCCAGCATGGAACACATCACCTAGAGAAGAGAGGACAGTCAGGTTAAGGGATGAGAGGATGGTGAGAAGAGGACAGTCAGGTTAACGGATGAGAGGATGGTGAGAAGAGAAGACCGTCAGGTTAAGGGATGAGAGGATGGTGACAAGATAAGATAAGACAGTCAGGTTAAGGGATGAGAGGATGGTGACAAGATAAGATAAGACAGTCAGGTTAAGGGATGAGAGGATGGTCAGGTTAAGGGATGAGAGGATGGTGAGAAGAGAAGACAGTCAGGTTAAGGGATGAGAGGATGGTCAGGTTAAGGGATGAGAGGATGGTGAGAAGTGAAGACAGTCAGGTTAAGGGATGAGAGGATGGTGAGAAGAGGACAGTCGGGTTAAGGGATGAGAGGATGGTGAAGAGGACAGTCAGGTTAAGGGATGAGAGGATGAAGAGAAGAGGACAGTCAGGTTAAGGGATGAGAGGATGGTGAGAAGAGGACAGTCAGGTTAAGGGATGAGAGGATGGTGACAAGAGAAGAGAAGAGAGGACGTGGACAGTCGAGTCAGTGCTCAAAACAACTCCCACAGCGATGTGGTTTGTGATAAGTCAAACCTCTTTTTCAATTGCCATTCATTTCCCACATAGTTAAGACAGTGTAAATATAATAAACTAGCCCAACCTCTTGACTTATCTTTAAAGACTACTACTGCAATAGACAGACAAGAAATAGACACAAGGTATGACATCTCTGGGTTACAAAGTGATTCAAGAGCAATTTGAGTGAACAAAACCTAGTGTGTTTTCTCACCCCTGAGTCTGTCCACGTAGCAGTACACATCGTAGTGTTCGTCAGCGGGCCTCAGTCCATAGGTCCTCACTCCTGGTAAAGTCTCCAGATCCCCAGAGCACTTCTCCAGAGGAGACACGATGGGATACCTGTGCATGAAAACAACCTTTATTCACGGCAATGAATGGGAGTATAATGAAGAAGAAGATGGTTGTACTGATGGTAAGGAACAGTGACAAGGACTAGAAACAAGTACAGTATCTGTATGTGGTACAGGTGGCCGCCGGCTGGCAGCACCTTCATTGGGGAGGATGGCTCATAGTAATGGCTGGAATGGAATAAATGGAATGGAATCGTACTAATCAAACACATTTTTGATACCACTCCATTGACTCCATTCCAGCCATTATTACGAGCCATCCTCCCCTCATCAGCCTCCTGTAGTTAGTGTGTGTGTGTGTGTGTGTGTGTGTGTGTGTGTGTGTGTGTGTGTGTGTGTGTGTGTGTGTGTGTGTGTGTGTGTGTGTGTGTGTGTGTGTGTGTGTGTGTGTGTGTATATACATGTATTAATCTGTCTGTTGTTCTGTCTTTAAATATGTTTGTGTGCCCATGTATACAGACAAGTGTGTGTGTGTCTTCCCGCCTACCTGACGGTCTGATCCAGAAGCCAGCCTGCATCACACTGGTTGTAGCCGGCCTCATAGGCAGCCTGGAGCTGCTCTGGGGTGGCGATGGAGGCTCCAACACTCTGACAGGCCAGCTGGGCCTCCACGAAGGTGAAGGCATAGCGACTAGATCCAGCACGGTAGTGAAACACCACGCCTACAGATGGAGAGGTAATGATGCTGATATAATGTGGTTGATCTCATGCACCAAACACATTAATCACCCCAGTGTGTTCTTATTCACAGTTTGTAATCATTCAGATTTTTTGATCAATTATTTGTTGTGTTCTTCAGAGTGTGCTGTAAAAACGACGTTGCAAATATCCTCTCACAGTCAACCAATAAAGCTTGCTAGTCTCCTCAGCAATGACTGCAATTCTTCTCTTTCCATTTCAACATGCAAACACTCAGTAGTATTGAAAGTAAGGCTTGTACACTCAGTTGTTCCAGAAACAACTTTCCCAACACAGGGTCCCAAGAAAAGTGACTACGTTTGCTATTTACAGTCAAACCCAGCAGATATTCAGTCACTGACCTGTAGCAGAAAATAAATATCCTGATCTGCTCACTTCGCCGATCTGACTCCCCACATCCGGCCTGGCCGTTACTCTCCCCACCACATCCACAACCAACTCTGTCACACTGGGCGGCTGTGGTAGGGGCAGCTCGGTGACACTGGGCAGCTGTGGTAGGGGCAGCTCGGTGACACTGGGCGGCTGTGGCAGCTCGGTGACACTGGGCGGCTGTGGCAGGGGCAGCTCGGTGACACTGGGCGGCTGTGGTAGGGGCAGCTCGGTGACACTGGGCAGCTGTGGTAGGGGCAGCTCGGTGACACTGGGCAGCTGTGGTAGGGACAGCTCGGTGACACTGGGCGGCTGTGGCAGCTCGGTGACACTGGGCGGCTGTGGCAGGGGCAAATCAGTGCCGAAGGTGAAGTCCACACTAGTGGGTTTCTGGGTGGCCAGGTCCTCGCCCAGCGCCTCGCTCTCTGTGGTCATGTTCCTGAAGAACACCTCGGGAGGACCCTGGGTCACCGTGGCAACGCTCAGCACGCCGCTGCCCGCCTCGATGGGCACCACCATGCCTGAGCCCTCCTCGTCCGTTTCTAGAGGATACCGAAGAAAGGGTTCATGTACGTGATCACTAAACTGTTGGGAACGGTTTCCAAAAGGAAACCTGTGGTGAGAATGGTTGTTTACTGTTTCACTTAACACTGTTGTGATCCTGAACAAATTCAGCCATTTGACAAATATGAAACAATTAAACGCTTAAAAATATGACACAAATATGACACTAAAACGCACGCACACACACACACACACACTTACAAATATGACACTAAAACGGGCACACACACGCTTACAAATATGACACTAAAACGGGCACACACACACGCTAACAAATATGACACTAAAACACACACACACGCTAACAAATATGACACTAAAACAGGCTCATTCCAATGATAACACATTCCAGTCTATGGTTGATTCACGGTGTAACCTATCCTGGTTCTAGTTCTGTTTGTGCTATATAGCCAACTCCTATAGGAGATGCCAAGACGACACAAACAGATCTGGGACCAGGCTAAATGCAACCTACCTGTGTAGCAGTAGGCATCATAGCGGGATTCGGGGAGGGGGTACCCCGTCTGGTTGACGTGGAGGTACACGGTCCGTACCCCCAGCAGACCCCCTCCGCACTGCGGCCTCCGGACATTGATGGGGTAGCGGACGCTCCTGTCTCCTAGCCAGCCTGCATTGCACACATCCAGACCAGCCTGCCAGGCCAGGTACAGCTGTCCAGTGGTGGCCAACAGGGCCCCCTGCTTACTACACTGTTCCTCAGCCTCAGAGTAGGTGAACTTAGCCACAGAGCCAGAGTAGAACACACTGCCTGGGAGAGGAGAGTACAGGGGAGGATGGACGTAAGATAGTGACATGTTCAGTGTTACTTGAGGTTGATAGTTGTGTAGTTAAGAATATTTGAGTCAATGTAACTCATTTAATTGATTAAGGCAATCCACATTAATCACAATTAAAATGTTCACAATTTTCACATCAGTCAGAAAAAGGAGTCTGTGAAAACGACTGTATTCTCCAAAGTGAACATGTCCTGATCTCATCCTGTCACTCACTTATCAAAAAAGATCAGGGATGTCTCCTTGGTTACCTGTCATCTTCTCGGCAAAACAGTACACGTCGTAAGTCTCGTTGACATCTCTCACTCCGTAGGTTCGCACCCCGGGGAACTCGTCTTTGTCGCCATAGCAATTCTCACGTGGATCATGGATTGGGTACCTTTCACAGAAAACAGAAATGAGTGCAAAATCCATACCAGTGCAGAGTGATAGGCCTACCTTGCAGAGAGATACTTTAAAGTGCTATCCGGTGGGGATCTGATGTATATCTCGTTGTATATGTTTTGATCCAAATCCATTCTATTTAATTCAGTATGTTGGTTTAAACACCTCCATTACAACATCAACATTCTGAGTGAATCAGTTGAGGCAGAGCCGTGTTAGTTTATTGATTCAATCGGAGCCTTTCTCTTACTTCCTGGGTAACATATTATTTCAAACATATTTTTAAGGTTAAAATGCTTTAAAAAGCTTCTTAGTCCCAGACTAGGCTTAATCTGTGTCCGGGAAACCGGTCCACAATTTTCCTCTAAACCTTCTAGTACTTCTGAGAAATCAACTAGAGGAGATTTATGGAATGAGGGCATTCGTTCTGAGGTGTTGAAAAAAACGTACAGGTGAGATCAGAGAAAGGTAAATACAATCCTCTAGGTTTTTGCCAGGGATGGAAGGAGGGATGCATGGAAGACAAGAGAGGCTGTGTGTCGAGAGGAAGTGACATGTTCAGAGGCTCAGCTGTCAAACATTCTACAGGAAGTTCTGCATGGCAGACATCTGTGTTTAGACGGAGGATCAAACCAAATACTGACGTGAAAATGTAAACATTACATAAATGGACAATGTTGAAATACAAACCGTCAAGTATAACTCTATTTATAATTCCTATATGAAGTAAATGACCTCATGATGCTTAGAGAACTGTATGCACAGTCATTATAAACTGTTAAATAAAATATTTTAACTTATTTTCAAACATTGGATAGATTGAAGATCTGGGTTCAAAATTAGACCATTGTTGTCTTTCAAAGCATTCGATTGAGCCTAGTTGGAGTGCCAGATAGGTAGAGCTTGCACTTTTGGGATTATTCCATTGGATCCATTGTGTCAGGCAAGCTCACTCACTCACTTAATATTTTAAAGAAAACAAACACTATTTGAAGACAAGCCTTATAGACTCCCTCCTTCACTTTGTTCTGAAATCAGTTCAGTTATTTCCAGTCACTTCATTCACTTCACTGCTATCGGCACTGATCTGAAAACAGCAACTGATTTCAGATCAGTGCAGATGAAGGAGAGGGATATAGGCTGACCTGACTGTCTGGTCAGAGAGCCAGCCGGCATCACACTGGTGGAAGCCGTCATCGTACGCGGCCTGGAGCTGCTCTGGGGTCGCGATCACAGCACTGTTCTGGATACAGGCTGCCTTGGCCTTCTCAAAGGTCAGAGTGTAGCGTGTCGTGATGGCCCGGTAGTGAAACACGATACCTGGAGAGAGACAACAGTGTAACAGCGACAGAGCAGCGACTAATGCCTCCATAAAATAATTAGATCACTGCCTATCTGTGTGGCTTAAAGATACATGATTTATTTAGCTTCAAAGTTGTCTGTATGGTTCATATACAGTACATAGAGTACATATACAGTACATACAGTACATAGAGCAAATGATAGAATATCAACAACAACAAAAATACTCATGAAACCATACAAATCCTTAGTTTTAGGCAAATAACATTTTTAATGTCCTAAAATCAAAAGATCAAAAGAAACTCACGTGTGTACAGGGTAGCTTTAAGCACCAACTTTGTTTACAAAGAGAGCAATATCCAAAGATGAATTCCTTGGCAACAAGCAGTCGTCACACTCCCACTACCCTCTGTCCCTACCTTGAACCAGGACGTCCACAGTGTCATGGTTGTCCTCGATGCCGTGCTGGACCTCACATCGGTAGGTGCCGGTGTCGTTGGACCTCAACTCTGTGATCTTGATGCTGGCGTCAGTGGGGGTCTGGGGGTAGCCCACCATGTGGACCCGGTCCAGATAGTCCTCCTCCACCTTGACCTCTCCGTCCATGGCCACCAGGATGACAGAGACACGCTCCTTGGTGATGCGGCTCCATTTGATGCGGTGGGACAGGGGGGCAATGGTGGGGGCGCCGGGGTCGTGGACGGTGTGGTCCTGGAAGTAAGGTTAAAGTTAAAGTTTATTAGAAAAACATAATTACATTACAATACAATATTAAATACTATCTTTATGTTGATGACCACTCTGAAATAAAACACATCAAGTCACATAATGGTGGAACTACAATGAGGTTTCTTATCATGGAACTTTGTATCACTGTAACTCGTCATTGGTCAATTGAACTGCAGTCCTGTCTAACTGAGTTTTTCTCCTCACCAGGACTCAAATATGTGAAAAGAATTGATACATAAAACAGTATTATGAGAAACATGAAAACAAGTCAAAACAAAGTGGAGAGAGTTAAAACAGTGGAGGGAGTTAAAACAGTGGAGGGAGTTAAAACAAAGTGGAGGGAGTTAAAACAGTGAAGGGTGTTAAAACAGTGAAGGGAGTTAAAATAGTGGAGGAAGTTAAAACAGTGGAGGGAGTTAAAACAGTGGAGGGAGTTAAAACAGTGGAGAGAGTTAAAACAGTGGAGGGAGTTAAAACAGTGGAAAGGAGTTAAAACAGTGGAGGGAGTTAAAACAGTGGAGGGAGTTAAAACAGTGGAAAGGAGTTAAAACAGTGGAGGGAGTTAAAACAGTGAAGGGTGTTAAAACAGTGAAGGGAGTTAAAATAGTGGAGGAAGTTAAAACAGTGGAGGGAGTTAAAACAGTGGAGGGAGTTAAAACAGTGGAGAGAGTTAAAACAGTGGAGGGAGTTAAAACAGTGGAAAGGAGTTAAAACAGTGAGGGAGTTAAATAGTGAAGGGAGTTAAAACAGTGGAGGGAGTTAAAACAGTGGAGGGAGTTAAAACAGTGGAGGGAGTTAAAACAGTGGAGAGAGTTAAAACAGTGGAGGGAGTTAAAACAGTGGAAAGGAGTTAAAACAGTGAGGGAGTTAAATAGTGAAGGGAGTTAAAACAGTGGAGGGAGTTAAAACAGTGGAGGGAGTTAAAACAGTGGAGGGAGTTAAAACAGTGGAGGGATTAAAACAGTGGAGGGAGTTAAAACAGTGGAAAGGAGTTAAAACAGTGGAGGGAGTTAAAACAGTGGAGGGAGTTAAAACAGTGGAGGGAGTTAAAACAGTGGAGGGAGGGTCCCTGAAACAGGAGATAGTAATCTTGTTAATTTTAAATGAAAAAATAAAAAATAATATGATATGTATTGCTAAATCCAACATCCTTATTTCGCATAACTGTGTAGTATTGATATTGGTGCCAGGCCGACCCACCTGGAAGTAACAGGGTAGTACCAAGGTGCTGCCCAGTAGAGGGCGCTGAGGCAGCTCCAGGGGGATGCTCACACTCAGTGTGTCCTCAGGGTCTGGAGGGGAAGAGGGCAAAGAGATGGACACACACACACACACACACATATATATATATATATATATATATATATAAACACACAATGATTAGCAACCAGACACAGGTAAAGACACAGTCACACGAACACACAAAAAGCCATGTAACCAGACACAGATAAATATGTCATTTCATATGCACTGTATAGTGAGGAGTAATATGTCCACATACCCAGAAAGGAGTGCTCCTCATAGCTGCTGATTTGCTGATAATTGTTGAATGTTTCCGAGGTGACGGACAGACAAACACAAAGTAATACAATCCACCTGGTCATAGTTTACCTGAAATCAAAAGAAGAAACGCTGACTATGCACCCTAGGAAGTAGTAGTTGTAGTTTAAGGTTAATGTTATTCAAAGGCATTGATTGGCCTAAATTCATTCAAATTCATTAAAAGACTTTAAAATCAAAGACAGGCCAGTTCTGTCTAAGAATGTCGACCATTAAGGATCACTTCCACACAAACCCTCTGTACCTCTCCTGGCCTCTGACTTCTACTAGAATGCCTTGTTAATGTAACTAGAGGCACTCAGGCTGCCTCAGGTTCTGGCCCCAGTCCACTGACTACATCTAGAATAGATCATCATAATACAATAGTAATACATTGCATTCGCAACGTATTCAGATCCCTTCACGTTTTCCACATTTTTTACGTTACAGCCTTCCTAATCCAAAAGTGGATTACATCGTTTTTTGAACCTCATCAATCTCCACACAATACCCCATAATGACAAAGCAAAGGCAGGTTTTTAGACATTTTTGCAAATGTATAATTTTTTAAAACATAGGTATTCAGACCCTTTACTAAGTACTTTGTTGAAGCACCTTTGGCAGCGATTACAGCCTCGAGTCTTCTTGGGTATGACACTACAAGCTTGACCCACCTGTATTTGGGGAGTTTCTCCCATTCTTCTCTGCAGATCCTCTCATACTTTCTGTCAGGTTGGATGGGGAGTGTCGCTGCACAGCTATTTTAAGGTCACTCCAGAGATGTTCCATCGGGTTGAAGTGCAGGTTCTGGCTGGGCCACTCAAGGACATTCATAGACTCTCTGTACTTTGCTCTGTTCATCTTTCCCTCGATCCTGACTAGTTTCCCAGTCCCTGCCAGTGAAAAACATCCCAACAGCATGTTGGTTTCATCAGACCAGAGAATCTTGTTTCTCGTGGTCGGAGAGTCTTTAGGTGCCTTTTGTAAAACTCGAAGTGGGCTGTCATGTGCCTTTTAATGAGGAGTGGCTTCCGTCTGGCCACTCTACCTGGAAGGTTCTCCCATCTCTGGAAGGTTCTCCCATCTCCGCAGAATAACTTTTGGAGCTCCATCGGGTTCTTGGTCACATCCCTGACCAAGGCACTTCTCCCCGGATTGCTCAGTTTGGCCGGGCAGCCAGCTCTAGGAAGGTGCTTCCAAACTTCTTCCATTTAGGAATGATGGAGACCACTGTGTTGTTGGAGACCTTTGATGCTGCTGACATTTTTTGGTACCCTTCTCCAGATCTGTGCCTCGACACAATCCTGTCTCGAAGCTCTACGGACAATTCATCCAAACTCAAGTCTTGGTTTTTGCTCTGACATACACTGTCAACTGTGGGCTTATATAGACAGGTGTGTGCCTTTCCAAATCATGTCCAATCAATTACATTTACCACAGTTGGACTCCTATCAAGTTGTAGAAACATCTCAAGGATGATTAATGGAAACAGGATGCACCTGAGCTCAATTTCGAGTCAAAGGGTCTGAATACTTATGTATTTATTTTTAATACATTTGCAAACATTTCTACAAACCTGTTTTTGCTTTGTCATTATGAGGTATTGTGTGGAGATTGATGAGCATTTGTTTTTATTAATCCATTTTAGAATAAGGCTGTAATGTAACAACGTGTAAAATGGTCAAGGTGTCTGAACACTTTCCAAATGCCCTGTATATGCCATTTAGCAGACACTTATCGAAAGTGACTTACAGTCATGCGTGCATAACCTTTACGTACGGATGGTATCGAATCCACTATCCTAGCGGTGTAAGTGCCATGCTCTACCAACTGAGCTACAGAGGCCCATACATTTGTGAACTAGTTTCCCAACTCCTCCCAAACAAACCCATTACCTCAGAGGTGCCTGTGTGGAAGGCATGTACAGTACACCATTATACCTGCAGTAAATCCAGTCCTGTTTTTTAAAATCCATTTTTAGACCAGTTCAATCTGGGCATTATTGACATCAGAATGAATGAAGCACTGAAACGCTGTCCTCTACTACTAGCTTCACTGAGATAAACACTTTCATTACGTAGGTTGTATCAAAACTACACAATTAATTATGATTGAATTGGAAGCACAAAGGGCTATATTGTTAGAGTGAATGAATGGCTATAGTTTAACAACTGTGTACATAAAGTTACAGTGGCCTATTCGTTGCAGCCAACTTTAAACAAAGGCTGGATGGATGAAGCCCCCCCCCCCTCCCTGCCTGCAGCTCAGTTACCCCCCCGATGAACTCTCCCCAGTTTTCATAGAAATAAAATAAGCATATAAGTCATCATTGTATGAAATTCAACCAAATTAATATACTGTAAAAAAGCAAAAAGCAAATAGTGTTTGTGACAGTATAAAGTTAGAAGGTGAATTGTTTAGGCAAAGGCATTGTAACATCAGTATTGATACTGCTACAAGTAAGGGCTAATAATACCATGATAATATCAACATCCTGTAATTCTGCATGTAATTCAAAGAGTTTGATAAGTGGTATGTGTTATATGCGTTAGTGTTGCAACTCCAAGCTCATGAAATACAGCATTACAAATGTCACTCCTCATCTCACACAGCAGTCCGTTCTGTTGTTAACGCCTCGATCACACCGACAGCCTCATTGTACAAAATAGTACGCAGCATCATCTGATATGTGTGAAACATAAGTTCAACATTCAACATACAGTTTAATGCATATGTTCAATAGATCCAACATATGCAGCACACAGAGCGCACTGCACCTGCCTCTGCAACACAACGCTGCGAGGTAAACACAGAGTTCCATTGGAAATGAATGTATTTCTGGTGCACCAAAACGCAATAACGCTGTCAGTGTGGTGGAGGCGTAAAACACAAACCTCTAAACAGGAGGGAGGGGGTGGCCAGGGACGAAAGCAGTCAACAGAAATGCTTAGTAACATCCTCAGATATATAGACATGTACTCACACTCATACACAACCTCCCTGTTCTCCCACCATGAACAAAGAGCTACTCAGTTATTTCAGAAGTAAATGTTCAGGTTTTGTGTTATTGCGTTGGAGCTCGATTCTGTTATTTCTGAGTAACAGCCCCTCCCTCTTCTTTAAGTAAAGACTACAACTTTTCTGAAGAGAGAGAGGGGAGGTGGCTTCTTGCTCAAAACTTCCATTACCCGACCAGGGTGAATTTCCCAGAGCAGGATCAATGGAGGCTGTTGGAAGGAGGGAGAAATGGGGAGTGGGGAGGACAGGCTCATCATAATGGCTGGAAAGTAATGAATGCAACGGTAACAAACACATGGACCAATAAAATATGAGTTTGGTAAACCCAGAGCAGTTATAGTTTTGTAATAAGTCTGATTAGAATAGCAGTGTGTGTGGGTTTGTGTGTGTGCGTGGTTGCGTGTGTGTGTGCATGTGTGTGTGCATGCATGTCTCACCGAGGTTCAGTCCCTCACTGATCTAAGTATATAATGATGTATTTTCAATTTATATTTTTTATTCAGAATATGGTTCCTGGTTTAGGGCCATTTGGACCAGGTCACTTTTGCTAAATAGATTTTATCTCAACAATAGAAACCTGAATATAAAGGTTAAATAACTCAATATAAACCAAATCTAGTGGCAAGCTATGGTGATCTAATCTCTCATGACATCTTTAACAGTAGTTTATTTGGTTCTGGCTGCCGAGATGAATGGTAATGAAATAATCACAGTTGTTCTCTTGATGGGATGTGACCAGTAAATGAGCCATGACAGTAAGTCTTCATCCCAAATGATACCCTATCCCCTTTATAGTGCACTACTTTTGACCAGGTCCCATAGGGCTCTTGTCAAAATAAATGTACTATATAGGGAATAGGGTGCCATTTGGGATGCACACTAAGACTCTAACCTAACACTGGGGTCACTGTGAGCACCATGCTATTACCAGACCATGCCGGATGGTTACACCCACTAACACAGTTTCCCACACTTATCCTAACATAAGAAGAAGACAGGGTACTGATTCTATCTATAGCGGGTTACAGGTGGGGGGCTATATTAGATCTGGGACAATAAACTGAAAATGATCGATAACCGACCAGACAGAACACTAATCGCAGGCATTTTGCTGATATTCTTCATTACCATAAGTAGCCTAGAGAAATGTGAAGTTTTAAATGAAATAAGTTTGATAATATGTGTGATTGTTAATGGGACAATTGATGGATACAACCATCAAACTAGTAGTAAAAAACGATGGTGTACATTAATGTTATAAATGTATATTTCTATTTATTGTTATCGCATCAATTCAGGCAATTTATCACCATATGGATTGCTGTCCTATATTGTCATGCCAGAATAAAGTCATTTTCTGAGCAAAAAGCAAATGCAATTTCCTTACTGTTCCATCTTTTCTGAGTACCTAACTGTGTTTACCCCCTTGTGTGAAGATACTCCTAACAGCATGAAGCCATTTCAGATCTTGTGTGACCTTACATTCATATTTTTCATCCTTGATCTCCAGTTACAGCATTGTGCATATACATAGTTAATACTGTGTACAAAAATATCTCTGTTGATTGTTGTGAGTCAGCATAGACTCTGAATGGAAAGCGTAGACACAGAATACAATTATTCAGTTATTCCCGTATAGTTACATAGCTATAAATCAACGTAAAGCGTCAAGTCAACTGTCACACTGCCTTAAACAACAAACATCAGATCAATAACTCTCCCTTCAACACCCAAGCCTGATTAAGTAATAATACATTAGACCTGAGCAGGACAGGAAGAATCCCAGTACTGGACCAGTGTCCTGGGATAACCTCTCAGCAGGACAGGAAGAATCCCAGTACTGGACCAGTGTCCTGGGATAACCTCTCAGCAGGACAGGAAGAATCCCAGTACTGGACCAGTGTCCTGGGATAACCTCTCAGCAGGACAGGAAGAATCCCAGTACTGGACCAGTGTCCTGGGATAACCTCTCAGCAGGACAGGAAGAATCCCAGTACTGGACCAGTGTCCTGGGATAACCTCTCAGCAGGACAGGAAGAATCCCAGTACTGGACCAGTGTCCTGGGATAACCTCTCAGCAGGACAGGAAGAATCCCAGTACTGGACCAGTGTCCTGGGATAACCTCTCAGCAGGACAGGAAGAATCCCAGTACTGGACCAGTGTCCTGGGATAACCTCTCAGCAGGACAGGAATAATCCCAGTACTGGACCAGTGTCCTGGGATAACCTCTCAGCAGGACAGGAAGAATCCCAGTATTGGACCAGTGTCCTGGGATAACCTCTCAGCAGGACAGGAAGAATCCCAGTATTGGACCAGTGTCCTGGGATAACCTCTCAGCAGGACAGGAATAATCCCCGTACTGGACCAGTGTCCTGGGATAACCTCTCAGCAGGACAGGAAGAATCCCAGTATTGGACCAGTGTCCTGGGATAACCTCTCATCAGGACAGGAAGAATCCCAGTATTGGACCAGTGTCCTGGGATAACCTCTCAGCAGGACAGGAATAATCACAGTATTGGACCAGTGTCCTGGGATAACCTCTCAGCAGGACAGGAAGAATCCCAGTATTGGACCAGTGTCCTGGGATAACCTCTCAGCAGGACAGGAATAATCACAGTATTGGACCAGTGTCATGGGATAACCTCTCAGCAGGACAGGAAGAATCCCAGTATTAGACCACTGTCCTGGGATAACCTCTCAGCAGGACAGGAAGAATCCCAGTATTAGACCACTGTCCTGGGATAACCTCTCAGCAGGACAGGAAGAATCCCAGTATTAGACCAGTGTCCTGGGATAACCTCTCAGCAGGACAGGAAGAATCCCAGTATTAGACCACTGTCCTGGGATAACCTCCCAGGAGGACAGCCAAGATTTGTCCAGTCAGGTAGAGAGGGATCCCACTCTGGCAGAGCCCATGGATTCTACACGTCCCTGCAAACTCTACTGTGACATGATGATACATGTGGTGCGGAGGAGTTCTAAGAGACACTATGGGACAGTAGTGCAGGAGGCTGATCTAGCGGTATCACTGACACCTCCAAACCACATACGGCCCCTGGAGGTGAGGGTTCAATCCATTAGTCCACCTCAACCTTTCAGCCTTCTCAACTATCTCCCTGTCTCAAACCCTGTCTAACACCCCCCATTAAGTTAGGTAACTACTGTCTCTATTCTGCCTCTATGATCTAATACAGTACGTGCAAAAAGAGGCAAGGTCATCATATAAGCTCCATCATTCTAGAAAAACTTGAGCTGCATAACAATGAAATCATTGTTTAACATATTGCTGGCCTCCTTGAATCAGTGGAGTAGGGTCAATATGAAGAGAATGGCTGTTCTCAATACTGTCAAACCCCATAAACCTTAACAGAATCAAACATCTAAAAACCAACCACTAGCAAAGAGTTAACTGGTACGTGCATGGAAAGACATAGCCAACCCTGGAATCAAGGTTCAAACCTGGCAGGGCCAGGGCTTTTCAGGCGAACAGGGACTAAAAACGTCTTGTTTGGAGAAAAAAAGTGACAGTTCATTAGCCGCCAGGTTATTTGAGCGCCGTGCTAACAGCTAACCCCCACAGTGTTTCCATTGAGCTGCTGTGGTACGGTCTATTCCCGGTGAGACTGGGGCCCATAAGACCCGGTCTGTTCCCCCTGAAGCTGGTATTATAGGAGCTCTGACAACATTAGGCCCAATGTAAACACTTGGAGGCCTTTTCCATTCCACTGAGAGACCAGTGGCAGGGTAACACTGCTCACATTCAGGTAGAGAGGTTAGCTAGCAGTGTAAGACATGATGGCAGCAGTTAGGGTCCATAGCTAATGGAAGTGATGGCTACTGCTGACTAACACACTGATTGGATCAGAGCTCTCATAGTGAATATATGTCACGTTCTAGCTTTTATTTCCTTTGTTTTGTATTTAGTTAGTATGGTCAGGGCGTGAGTTGGGGTGGGAGGTCTATGTTTGTTTTTCTATGATTTGGGGATTTGTATGTTTCGGCCTAGTATGGTTCTCAATCAGAGGCAGGTGTCATTAGTTGTCTCTGATTGAGAATCATACTTAGGTAGCCTGGGTTGCACTGTTTGTTTGTGGGTGATTGTCTATGTTGGTTGCTTGTGTCAGCACAGGTCTCATTTATAGCTTCACGGTTGTTATTTGTTTATTGTTTTTGTATTCAGTGTTCAGTACTTTCGTTAATTAAATATTCATGATGAACACATACCACGCCGCATTTTGGTCCTCCGCTCCTTCTCGCCTCTCCTCTTCAGATGAAGAGAAGGACGACCGTGACATAATCACCAACCACAACAGGACCAAGCAGCGTGGTGACAGGCAGCGGAAGCAGGAGTAGCGCAAGGAGGAATGGACATGGGATGATGTATTGGACGGCAAGGGTTGCTACACATGGGAGGAGATCCTGGTGGGAAAGGATCGCCTTCCATGGGAACAGGTGGAGGCTGATAGGAGAGCAGAGGCAGCCGGAGAGAGGAGCCGGCGATATGAGGGAACACGGCTGGCAAGGAAGCCCGAGAGGCAGCCCCAAAAATGTCTTGGGAGGGGGAACACAGGAAGTATGGCGAAGCCAGGTAGGAGACCTGCGCCAACTTCCTGTGCTTACCGGAGGGCGAGAGAGACTGGGCAGGCACCGTGTTATGCGGTGGAGCGCACGGTGTCCCCAGTGCGGGTGCATAGCCCGGTGCGGTACATACCAGCTCCGCGTATCGGCCGGGCTAGAGTGAGCATCGAGCCAAGTGCTTACATGGCACCAGCCTTGCGCACGGTGTCCCCGGTTCGCCTGCATAGCCCAGTGCGGGCTATTCCACCTCGCCGCACTGGCAGGGCGACCGGGAGCATTCAACCAGGTAAGGTTGGGCAGGCTCGGTGCTCAAGAGCTCCAGTGCGCCTGCACGGTCCGGTCTATCCGGTACCACCTCCACGCATCAGCCCTCCGGTGGCAGCTCCCTGCACTCGCCCTGAGGTGCATGTCCTCGGCCCAGTACCACCAGTGCCGGCACCACGCACCAGGCCTACAGTGCGCCTCGCCTGTCCAGCGCTGCCGGAGTCTCCCGCCTGTCCAGCGTTACCGGAGCCTTCCTCCTCTCCAGCGCTGCCGGAGTCTCCAGTCTGCCCAGCGCCGCCTGAGCTACCCGTCTGCCCAGCGCCATCAGAGTCTCCAGTCTGCCCAGCGCCGCCTGAGCTACCCGTCTGCCCAGCGCAACATCAGAGTCTCCAGTCTGCCCAGCGCCGCCTGAGCTACCCGTCTGCCCAGCGCCATCAGAGTCTCCAGTCTGCCCAGCGCCGCCTGAGCTACCCATCTGCCCAGCGCCATCAGAGTCTCCAGTCTGCCCAGCGCCGCCTGAGCTATCCGTCTGCCCAGCGCCATCAGAGTCTCCTGTCTGTCCTGAGCCACCAGTGCCACCAGTCTGCAAGGAGCCGCCAGTGCCGCCAGTCTGCAAGGAGCCGCCAGTCTGCAAGGAGCCGCCAGTGCCGCCAGTCTGCCAGGAGCCGCCACCGCGGACAGATGCCTGGTTCCTCTCTAGGTTTCTTCCTAGGTTACTGCCTTCTAGGGAGTTTTTTCCTAGCCACTGTGCTTCTGCCTCTGCATTGCTTGCTCATTGGGGTTTTAGGCTGGGTATCTGTAAAGCACTTTTTGACAACTGCTGATGTAAAAAGGATAGGTTTTGTACTAGGTCGATACAGAATACCCCTTCTTTCAGAAAGCGTGTACCAACGCTTCACTCTTGTAAGTCCCTTGTGTCCATACTGATGGGACATGCTGTGGATGGCTGCACCGAGGTGCCATCCCACTTCTGACACCAATGTGGTGAATAACCCTGACTGGGACTCATCTACAGGTCCCTCTGACTGTCAGTCCCAACACCTTAAAAGTTACACTTAAGAGGTCCAAACCTCTTGACGAGGTCGCTAGCTAGGCTAACTGTTAGGTGGGGCTGAGGTGAGTGAAGTGGACTCACATTTAGGGTTGGCAAGGAGAAAGGGTTGACAAGGAGAAAAATATATCAATCTGTTGCTGTGCCCTTGAGAAAGGCACTTAACCTTAATTGCTCCAGGGGTACTGTACAATGGCATCCCTGGCTGTGACCCCACTCCCTCAGGGTGTCTCAGGGGGGTTGGGATATCAAAAAATCACATTCCCATTACACATTTGTGTGTAACAGGACAAATATAAGCACCCCCCCAAAATACTATTATGTTATAATAGTACTTTCGGGAACACAGAAAATCTCCCCCCTTCTAATTTCCTTAATTTTGTGGCTAGAGTCAAATAGATTCTGTGGCACACATCAGATTCAAATACTTTCTATAGAACAAACTTCACGGCAACCGAAATGAATAATGAATGTATGTGTGTTATATTAAACATAGAGGGAGTAGGGCGGCATCTTTACAGATAGCTAATGTGTAGATTCATCTTGGTTAGGACGTTGCATTATCGGCACGCACGACTTGCGCGTCATTTTAGGTAGTGTGAAGATGATGAATTATGTGCGCTCGTGGACAATACACTACAGCACAAAGCTAAGTTTGCAATTTGATAAACCCGAAACAAATAATTACGTTTTGTTCACCTGTAGAAATGCAGACTCTCTCCGCGATCCGTCAGCTCAAAGATAAAAACTGCACCTGCAGAAAAGGTCAATTATTCTGGAATACTTATTTCTTCGAGGAACGTTTATTCTCAGTGAGTTTTCTGTCGTAAATGTTTCTTGTCCCGTTGATGGTCGCGTGTATCAGTTTAAAATCCAAGTGACAGTCCACGAGCGGTAGAGGACGATGGGCCGCGCGAGTGTGGAGAGCGAAAAGAATCCACTTTCACACCGGGAGCAGGTTTAGCTGTAACAAACCTGGAAGGGGGGGGGGGGGGGGGGGGTGAGTGAAGGGGAGGATGGAGAAAACATATTCAAACTTGCTACCTCATGACACCAAACTCTTGTTCCCAGTGAAATTAGGTAGCGGCAGACACAAGTCAAATGATCCAGGTAAGTCAAATGACATAATCACATTTCTGTGATTTATTCATATAGGCCTAGTCATATTTACATACCATTTGTTTTGGCCATAGCATTTCAAAGACTTGAAGGTATCAACTTCAGAGGCAACCACCTGAATTAGCCTAGTTTAGAGGGCACCAACCCGCTGATTATATTTTGGTCAACTGACTCCTTATGATGAGGAATTGTCACCATAGTAGGCCTATTCATATTTGTTCTCAGTAAACCATCTGGGTTTGTAAAATGGAGAAAAAAACTATGTCATCTCTTGGGTGCATGGAAAAGGGCACTGCTTGGAATGGTTGGATGATGTTTCTGGGAACCCAATTCATTTTGGCAGCTACAGAAGTCAATGATGGATTATGTATGTGGTGTACTGTACATAGTGCTACAGTTATAGCTCTGTTGCCTCTTATGTATAGCAGAAACATGTATCTTGTGTCCCCTTCTCTCTATTATGTCATTCCTCTCAGCATAAATGAGGTGAAAGGTCAAACTCCGGCCTAATGTGACTAAATCACCCACTTCCTTTTTTCTCGCTGTTTCTCATTACTCATATCTTGTTTCACAGGGGTATCAAAATGGATCCCAACGTGCTGATAAAAGAGTAGAAAAACCCTAAACAGGGGTCAAACAGAGTCCCTTTCAGGTCCAGACTCCCTCCTGTGGCACCACTGAATGCTCACTGGGGCAGGAAATAGCAACACATGCAATTACAAAAAATGACACGTTATGGAATTTTGTTTAAGTGAAGATTTATCCACCGAAGCATTCTGTCTGGTCTTAATTGTTATGCTGATAATAGATTGCATTCAATAATGGACTTGACTTATTGACCAAACAGCCTGTGAAAGGAGTACATTTACATTCTTATTTCTTGTGTGCAAAATGTATCAATTTTATTATGTGGCAGCTTCATCCTTTGTCCTCCATCCACGTAACATTCTGTTACTGTCTTTTGCTCTCATTAGGTCTCTTTACCTTCATAGTTGCTGGCAAGTCTAACACAGAGGACCCTGTCCAATTAGGTTTCTGACTCCAAAGGAAGCAGCCTCTACATTGCCAGCCCTCCCAACAACCCACAGGGTGTGTCATGTTCATGTATGACTGAGGTCATGTAAGGGAACAGCGTTTCCTGCCCCACCCACTTACCTGCTCTTTCCTCCTGCTTCTTTCTGTAAGAAAGCATCACACAAGAGGAGGTGAAGGGAGTCAAGGGATGCAGGAATGGGGGCAAGGTTGAATGTGACGGTTTGGGGAGGGGTGTGTTTGGCCGATCTGTCTCACATGTGTTTAAGCTGAACAGTGTAACTGAAGTGCCTGGAGACAACTTCGTAAGGGGCGGTTCTGGTATCCCACAGCGGGCCTGTATGTCCGCACTGTGTCACCAATCCAAGGGACAGACTTAGATTTTCTCCAATACAATGTTCACATCAGAACATAAAAGGAAGAGCTGGAAAAGACAATACCTGCATTTACAATAATTCCATGAGATTTAGGTTTCTGTGTCATCTGCTCTGATTATGGGTTAGCAACACAGTTCACTGTGATTGAAATGCTTAATGTGACCCCTTACTACTACAGTTATTTTCCTGTGTGAGTACCGTGTGTAATTCACTAATGAACAGTGTAGCAGATGGGGATGTGTGAAACTCAGTGTTGCCGCTTGTGCCATTGAAGAAGACCTTTTATAGTCGGAATGCTTCAGGAGGGTGGTTACGTGTGTTTGCAAGTCTGAGTTCGAGTCTCGCTATGAGCCGATTAGGGGAGGTACTACTTGCTAAGCATGCAGCGTGACATCCTATACGAAAGCAAAACGCCAAGGGACTAGCTCTAACCGTAACCGGTCATACTGAAAGTAGGCATATTTTGAAATGATAAACCGGGTGGTTCGATCCCTGAATGCTGATTGGCTGACAGCCGTGGTATATCCGACCGTATACCACGGGTATGCCAAAACATTTATTTGTATTGCTCTAATTACATTGGTAACCAGTTTATAATAGCAATAAGGTACCTCTGGGGTTTGTGATATATGGCCAATATACCATAGCAAAGGCCTGTATCCAGGCACTCCACGTTGCATATCGTGCTTAAGAACAGCCCTTAGCCATGGTATATTGGCCATATACCACACCCCCTTGGGCCTTATTTCTTAAATACACCCTCTACGGTGACATTTTACTCTTCTTAACAGTTTGTGTGAAATGCTCTGACTTCAATCACTCACTTCTGTGCAATGTTTGTGTTTTAGGCAACCTTTCTGTCCAAACAGTACTGTAAACCTCATTATAATCTCACACTCTTATTACATTTGAAGGTTTTCATCAACAATGTATGCTATAGGGTTGTAAGGAGGCGATTATTTAACTGGAGTTTAGTAAACTGAGCAATACATACATAAACATCTAATTATATGGCACATTGTTGAAGTAACGTTTCACAATTAAATCATGCTGCCAGATTTGAATTTGGTTTAGGCCTATGGTCATTTTTGCACTTTGCAAAATGCTTTTCCACTATAAAAATGTTGCCCATCAGCTGTTATTGTTCGGGCTGGGGGCTCAATTACTTCAGGTCTCAGGAACTGTGCCGTCGGTGCTCGAGCTTAAGCTAGGTACGACTAACTGACCTTAGCTACAGTTGCATTATTCACATTTTCCATGTGCTGTAAATGGACTAGTCATATGTACATTTATATCATGTTGTAATTGGAATATTAGTCAGAGTTGTGGGCAAACCGGCACTTTAGGAAAAGTGAGGTGGAAATACACAGTTGAGGACAGGTGATGGTTAGAAGCAGCTGACTCAGACGGAGGAATAATATGCTCACCTCTTAAAAGCAGTGCTACACCTGGAAACAGCACCTTCGTGAATACAAATAAGTCCTCACAAACTGTTTTATAACTGAAAACCCTCCATGGCCTGTTGTCAATGGGTATAATATAAACTGTGAGGTCATCCTAAAGGTTTGTGATGACCATGAACTTAAAAGGCTACAACGAGACCCCTTCCTCTAGACTGTAGATTAAGTTACAGTAACCGCCATTACTTTCCTTTCAATTACTGACATATACTGCACTGGGATTAACTATGTTTTAATAACATAATTAGTCCAGAGTGGAGAGGCATAGCCACGTAATACACTGTTTTTACATCATGTGCTCCACATGTAACCCTGTTTTAGGAACTGTTGAGAGAAACACATTGCATAGAGGCAAATCAGGTCAATGTCCTACACTCTTAGAACAAAAGGTGTTATCTAGAACCTAATAGGGTTCTTCAGCTGTCCCCATAGGATAACCCTTTGAGGAACCCGTTTTGGTTCCATGTAGAAGCTTTTTGGGTTCCATGTAGAACCAGAGGGTTCTACATGGAACCCAAAAGGGAACTTGGAACTAAAAAGGGTTCTACCTGGAATCAAATGGTGCTTTTATGGGGACAGCCGAAGAACCCTATGGAACCCTTTGTCTAACTGTATACCCGATACTATAGTAGCGGAAGAAAATCCTGTTACTATCAGCAGAATCAGCCATAGAGTCAGTCACTGATCAGATAGAGGAGTTTATTGTAACAGAGTTGACACAGGGTTGATTGACATAGCAGCTTCAGATGAAACCCTTTGGGACCAGTGGACATTACCCTCATTCAGAAGCTCTTTTCACTGCAAAATACCACGTTCTTCAGAGCCACCAGGCAGCTTGCTGAGCAGGAGAGAAGAACACACAAAGCTCCCTCACAAGCCCCTCTGGTACAGTGAGTACAGTACATCAGACCAGTTTGTCATTCTCTCCCCTCCCCTCCCCTCCCCTCCCCTCCCCTCCCCTCCCCTCCCCTCCCCTCCCCTTCCCCTCCCCTCCCCTCCCCTCCCCTCCCCTCCCCTCCCCTCCCCTCCCCTCCCCTCCTCTCTCTCTCTCTCTCTCTCTCTCTCTTTCCCCCTTACTCGCTCTCACCTTCTCTCTAATTTCTCTCTCATACCTACTGCCCCCCTCTCCTGTGCTGTTTGCTTTACTGTCTGGAAAGCAAGGTTGGAGAGGAAACGGACTCAACTGAAATATTATGGAATTATGTTAATGAATTAAACAACAACAGTCACACCTTTCAGTTTAATTAAGGCTCAGCAGGCACTCCTCGTGTGGACTTTGGTTTTGTTAAGTGACACCTTCTTGGGAGAAGCTATACATTTTAGTGGTAGACAGAACATATTGACAGTGATTCAAACCACAGTAGGTACAGTAGCTTGTTGTCAATACTGCACGGTTTATGAACAAGTAGATCTATCTGCTGTCGTTGAGTATATGTAGTCTTCTACCACTAATATAATTTGAATAGGGCAGATGTTCCTTCCCTGGGTCTCCAGTGGTCCATCCATGATTTGTATGTAGTACATTAGACTAGTCCAATCCCAGTTCAGGGCTGGTGACCCACACCGGTGTGATTCGCAAACTGGCCTCATTCTGGCGTACAGGAGACACAGGCGCTAACCCAGTCAGTCACATTGGTACTTTGACCCGGAGGCAAAAGGAGGAGGTCAAAGGGGGCTATTACAGCTGTTACAACCCCTGTTATTGGCTGAGTGTGTCCCATTTCCCTTCCACACTTGTGCATTGAGAAAGCCTCTTACAGCTAGGGCTTCTACTGCAGCTTCAGAGGGGAGAAGAGGTTGTTTTACACTCGCAATGAAATGAATGGGCTTATAATGCGTGGAGCCAAGGCCTCTGAGCTATGTCTGCTGCAAAGCTGGATGTAGAACCACTGTCAATAGCATTGTAGTATATTGATGTTCTGATGATTTTCCCCCTTCTTTTGACAGTGAATGTTTTCATCTACAGTGTAACTGGTGTCGAGAAGATACACTCAGTACAGTTGATCACTTGCATGTTTTTTACAATTGGGCCACAATTTCCATTGACCACAAGTTATTATACCCTCTATTGGATGGTATTGCATTAGCCATCAGACCAGGTAGTCCAAGGGGAAATCAAAGCAGATCTAATCTGTTAGGGGTTAAACACTGTGAAGTGTTGAAAGAAAAGCTCTGTTAGAAAACCTTCAGTGCTTCTTTTGTTGAAAGCCCTGTGTATTTATTTTGATTCCAGTTGAATGGTGAACACTGTGTCGCTAGGTTCCAGGGTAGAATGAGGGCTCCTGGTGTTAGCTGCCTCTCAATGGTTCCCATTTACTGTAGCAGGACTGTTCACTCAGCTCATTAGCTGTTAGTAGTGTTGTTGTAAGACTCAGGTCCAGGACTCAGACAGAACTATGACAGACTGGAGTTCTGGGGCCGTATTTAAGAAGCGTATAAGGATGCGTTTACACAGGCAGCCCAATTCTGATATTTTTTTTCAGATCAGCTCTGAAAAATATTGGATGTGAAAAGATTTGATGTGATTGGTCAAAAGGCCAATTATTGGAAAAAATATCAGCATTGGGCTGCCTGTGTAAACGCAGCCTATGAGTAGGAGTGCTGATTAAGGATCAGCTTTGCCTTTTATATCATAATGAAACATTTACATGGGCAGGTGGGACCTGATTCTAGATCAGCACTCCAATTCTGAGACACTTGATACATACTGCTCCTGGTCACTTGGTCATGGACTATAGGGCTGCCAACCCACTCTGTTTGGCCAAGTCTTCCGGGAGATTTTTGAATACATGATGAAATTGATAAAGAGCTAATTTAGGATGTTGAAGGATCTTTATTATTTGCCAGAATACGCTTGGCCTGATTGGACACAAAACTCACTTCCACTGCTGTATATGAAAACGTGAGACTCGAAGCAGACTCAATGTTTGCGCCAAATGATCCAACTTAAATAATACTTGAATCAAGTGATACAGAACAAAAACCATAAAGAGTGAGAACTAATGAGTTGCAATGTTCCCTAAGTCTCTGGGGCGTTTGTGTTGTGGGGCTCAGACATGGCTATGCCTAAGTCTCTGGGGCGTTTGTGTTGTGGGGCTCAGACATGGCTATGCCTAAGTCTCTGGGGCGTTTGTGTTGTGGGGCTCAGACGTGGCTATGCCTAAGTCTCTGGGGCGTTTGTGTTGTGGGGCTCAGACGTGGCTATGCCTAAGTCTCTGGGGCGTTTGTGTTGTGGGGCTCAGACATGGCTATGCCTAAGTCTCTGGGGCGTTTGTGTTGTGGGGCTCAGACGTGGCTATGCCTAAGTCTCTGGGGCGTTTGTGTTGTGGGGCTCAGACATGGCTATGCCTAAGTCTCTGGGGCGTTTGTGTTGTGGGGCTCAGACATGGCTATGCCTAAGTCTCTGGGGCGTTTGTGTTGTGGGGCTCAGACGTGGCTATGCCTAAGTCTCTGGGGCGTTTGTGTTGTGGGGCTCAGACGTGGCTATGCCTAAGTCTCTGGGGCGTTTGTGTTGTGGGGCTCAGACGTGGCTATGCCTAAGTCTCTGGGGCGTTTGTGTTGTGGGGCTCAGACATGGCTATGCCTAAGTCTCTGGGGCGTTTGTGTTGTGGGGCTCAGACATGGCTATGCCTAAGTCTCTGGGGCGTTTGTGTTGTGGGGCTCAGACATGGCTATGCCTAAGTCTCTGGGGCGTTTGTGTTGTGGGGCTCAGACATGGCTATGCCTAAGTCTCTGGGGCGTTTGTGTTGTGGGGCTCAGACATGGCTATGCCTAAGTCTCTGGGGCGTTTGTGTTATGGGGCTCAGACATGGCTATGCCTAAGTCTATACTGTTTCATGTTGGAGAGCAGAGACCTCTGGTTGGAGACTTCAGGGTTAAGGGATACAGAGGTTTCATGAGATCAGGGGAAAAGGGAAAAGCAAATAATTGTATGAAGTGCTACTTTCAGGGAGTTGATTTTGGACTGCACTTGTATTTATAGGAGGAACATGCCGGAAGTTTGGGCATGTTTTATAGTAACACCATGCAAACTTTAAGTAATAATCATTGTTCATGATGGGTCAATCAGTATACCATGACGTGCCAATCATGTTGGTGTGTGTGTGTGCATTTTTGTTTAACTATCCTTGTAGGTACCAGAAGTCCTCACAAGGATAGTAAAACAAGGAAAATTTGGACAAGTGGGGACATTTTGCCAGGCCCCACGAGGAAAAATGCTATTTTAGGCTTAAGGTTTAGGGTTACAATTAGGGTTAGGGTTAGAATTAGGGATAGAGGTTACGGTTAGCTTTAGGGTTAGGAGTTAGGTATAGTTTTAGGGTTAGAGCTTTGGAGTTATGGTCAGGTTATGGTTAGGTTATGGTTAGGTTAGGGTTAGATTTAGGGTTAGGGGTTAGGGAAAATAGGATGTTGGATAGGAATCAATTATTTTGTCCCCACAAGGATAGCAATACAAAACCATGTGTGTGTGTGTGTGTGTGTGTGTGTGTGTGTGTGTGTGTGTGTGTGTGTGTGTGTGTGTGTGTGTGTGTGTGTGTGTGTGTGTGTGTGTGTGTGTGTGACGTGTGCATGTGTATGATGCATGCCATTGAGATAAAATGGCACATGAGTACGTCAGTACATGTGTGCAGGATTACTTGTGTTTGCCTACCTGTGTTCTTTACGAAGTTGCTGAGAGAGGCGTTCGTTGACGGAACACTGTTTCCTTATGCCGGAGCACAGACCTGACTTTCTTCTCTCAGAGCAGCTGATAAAGGCCCATGTCCACCTACCGACCAGACCACCTCCAGCCCACCTTTACAAGACCCCTGGAGTCGTTAACCACAGCATTTCTCACATACTTGCATGGGTGGTGCTGCAATGCACATGTGCACTCCTCCTCTGAAAGAAGCCTTGTGACTGAAAGAAGCCTTGTGACTGAAAGAAGCCTTGTGACTGAAAGAAGACTTGTGAGTTTATTTTATATGTGCTCCAACACCAAAACACATTCAATCAGGTCCAATGGTGCATGTTCACTCAGTGTTAAACAACTTAAGAACTGAGTCCTCTCCTAAAATACCTTTGCACCTGAGGACACTTCAAGGAGGTGCATATTAATACTCATAAATTCATGAACCCCAGAACCCCTCCCTTCCACTCCATATCTTCCTCTCCTTATGCAGGGTTGCCATGTGACTGCACCTGATGAGCAACAAAGGGATCCATTGAAACAGAAAGGAACTTGTCAAACCAAGCCCCGGTATTGGCCGATCGGCCCCCCTAAACTTGACTACGGCCTGGGGATCTGTAATGGTATATTACACTTCCTGCTGCTATGCTTCCAATGGAGATGATTGGCTATGATGGATGGAACCCCATAACCATCGCAGGCCCTTTCCTCCATCTTCAGAGGTCTGTGTTGTAAACTTCAGAAGCTCAGACTGCCTCCACACAGGAACTGCAGTGGTCTCGATGACATGGGACCCCTGATGAAGCCTTCCTTTGGGCTCCAGGGCCAAAGAATCAAAACACAGCCTGTCAGCCCCATCTCTCTGTGTAGCCAGAGAAGATTAGTGAGGATTACCAATGTGCCTCTTTGTTCCTTATCGGATAGGTACCATCTCTCTGTGTAGCCAGAGAAGATTAGTGAGGATTACCAATGTGCCTCTTTGTTCCTTATCGGATAGGTACCATCTCTCTGTGTAGCCAGAGAAGATTAGTGAGGATTACCAATGTGCCTCTTTGTTCCTTATCGGATAGGTACCATCTCTCTGTGTAGCCAGAGAAGATTAGTGAGGATTACCAATGTGCCTCTTTGTTCCTTATCGGATGGGTACCATCTCTCTGTGTAGCCAGAGAAGATTAGTGAGGATTACCAATGTGCCTCTTTGTTCCTTATCGGATAGGTTCCATCTCTCTGTGTAGCCAGAGAAGATTAGTGAGGATTACCAATGTGCCTCTTTGTTCCTTATCGGATAGGTACCATCTCTCTGTGTAGCCAGAGAAGATTAGTGAGGATTACCAATGTGCCTCTTTGTTCCTTATCGGATAGGTACCATCTCTCTGTGTTGCCAGAGAAGATTAGTGAGGATTACCAATGTGCCTCTTTGTTCCTTATCGGATAGGTACCATCTCTCTGTGTAGCCAGAGAAGATTAGTGAGGATTACCAATGTGCCTCTTTGTTCCTTATCGGATAGGTACCATCTCTCTGTGTAGCCAGAGAAGATTAGTGAGGATTACCAATGTGCCTCTTTGTTCCTTATCGGATAGGTACCATCTCTCTGTGTTGCCAGAGAAGATTAGTGAGGATTACCAATGTGCCTCTTTGTTCCTTATCGGATAGGTACCATCTCTCTGTGTAGCCAGAGAAGATTAGTGAGGATTACCAATGTGCCTCTTTGTTCCTTATCGGATAGGTACCATCTCTCTGTGTAGCCAGAGAAGATTAGTGAGGATTACCAATGTGTCTCTTTGTTCCTTATCAGATAGGTACCATGCCGAGAAAACTCGTAAAAACTATAACAAGTGGTTGAATTGGGGAATTGTGAGTGGTGGATGTATCCCTTAAAGGTTTCTGGCATTTGTCATGGCAATGTTAACAGAAATCCCCCCACAACACATTTCCTTCCTAACCCTATGGTGGTGGAACAATAGAACAAATATTCATTAAATAGAACTCAATCTAGTTCTATCGATGTAAAACCCAAGTCCCTCCGATCTAACCCCTGACTACGACAATACGGGTTTATCTATTTCTAATCTTGTCACGACTCCGACCAAAGGACATTCCCCTTCCCGTTCGGGTGGCGCTCGGCGGTCGTCGTCGCCGGCCTACTAGCTGCTACTGATTATTTCCTCCCCCTCCTTATGTGTTGATTGTGTGCACCTGTTTTGAGTTAGGTAGTAAGGCTTTATTAGTCAGCCGGCCCGCAGGGTTCCTTGTGCGGGATTAATTATTGTGATCGTCTGTTTGGTGTACTTGTGTGCACGTCTATGGGTTTTGTGTTTTCCCATCATGTGGGTTTTCCCTGGACAGTTTAAGTCCCCCTGTTTGGGGCATTTGTTTGTTCAGTACGCCCTGTGTTTTTGTGAGGGTTGGCTTATGTTCAGCATTTCTCAGTGCATTACAATAGCACTCCCCTGAACTCTATGCTTCCTGCGCCTGACTCCTCACCCACTACACTCAGACCGTTACAAATCTTCACTTTTTTGACAGAACAAACATTTGACTGGTCCCATGAAAGTTGAGAGGGAAGAATAAAAGGCAGGTTTGGCTGTCTTGTCTGTTGGTGGTTGTCTGTTACTCATGAAATTTGTTCCTGCTTCTCAAGCATTGAACGTCACTTCCACCACCCCTGAGATACCCACTGGATAAGTTAAGGGGGTGTAGTTTACGGCTAGTGTCTGCATTCATCAACTGGACAGCTCAGATGGCATCTGGTGGGAGCACACACACTCTTAAGAGCTGTTGTATTCTCCAACTACCACAGTGAGATGTGAACAGTAGATAGCAGAAATACAGCCAGTACCAGTCTTTGAAATCCAATGGTGGGAACCATCTCTGCCAGTTAGTCGACTGATTAATAGAACTCACTGATAGTTTTCCATAGAGAACACAGTGGTACCCAGGGACTATGCAGAGGCTGGAGCAGCCAATCAGAGACAGGGAGGGGAGCGTGGCGATGGGAATTGCATCTTTAATGAGCTTCCTTGTCCTGGTCTGACCCACTGTGTCAGAGAGTGTAACACCCCTGACCTGGCCCACTGTGTCAGAGAGTGCAACATCCCTGGCCTGACCCACTGTGTCAGAGAGTGTAACATCCCTGGCCTGACCCACTGTGTCAGAGAGTGTAACATCCCTGGCCTGGTCCACTGTGTCAGAGAGTGTAATATCCCTGGCCTGACCCACTGTGTCAGAGAGTGTAACATCCCTGGCCTGGTCCACTGTGTCAGAGAGTGTAACATCCCTGGCCTGACCCACTGGGCCTGGCAACAAATAACCCTCTGCTTCTCCTTTCTGTCATGGAGTCCATCTATCTATAGCACCAGCTTACAAAACATATTTGTGTTTGTCATGTTTTGATCAAGTCACTGTTGTCCAGATCTAGCATAGTAGTAGCTTATTCGAAAACCTTTTCGGACTTAGTTAAGAGTCCGGAAAAGAGTGAGTGGAGTTTTTCATTGCGTACCACTGGTGTTTGAGCAAGGGGGTGTGCTCTCTCTCTCTCTCTCTACATCTTCGGCTCGGTCAAAGAGGAACCTTGTTAGCGTAAGTTGTTGACCTTGCTGTTTATAAAATGCCCTTTTCATAAGCAGCATAGAGATCCACTGTGACCCCACATAGCCCATACTAGCAACAGGCTGTGTGGGCAGCTAGCAGGCCAGTTTGCCATTGAGGGACTGGCATAGCCGTACACACCCAGACAAGTCTGGTCCCACAGGAAAGGCTCAGAGACAGAGTCCCACCTCTGACATCAGCCTAGCCACTGGGCCTTAGATGAGGAGCAGGCCAGAGCAGGCCACAGTCAGTTCAGTGTCCTGACTCTCTTGTCCTGAACAAGGGAGGTCTCACAGATCACACATGCTGAACCAGTGAGGGGCAGGGCTGAAGTTTGAACCAAATGCTGTATCTGTATATGTGTAGACTGTGTTACCTGGTAAACATTAGAGCATTGATTTGGTGATGTTATGTAAGCCAATCATATCTCTCCCTGGAACAGAGATAAACTCTAAAACCATTAGACCTTTTCAGTGTTTTCAGTCAGACCTGGGTGTCAGATCATAGACAGACGGTTCTTTCAAATACTTTGAGTATTTGATTAAGTCTGCCTGGAGTGCCAGGTGGGAGGCGTTTGCACTGTTTGGTCTTTTTTATTGGTTCCATGGCAATAGGCAAGATCAATCAAGCACTGATAAAGTATTTGAAATGATTTCCATTAGTATTTGAAATGAGTTACGTTTTCAGTTGGTGCCATTAACCAAAAAACAAAGCAGATGTTTGATCTGCTAACCCGTGTTAGCTGTCTAACTTGTATCCTCAACTTCCAGCTTTCTCACATTTGTTAGAAAAGGGAGGACAGTACTTTGAACATTTTTATTTCCAAACTGTTCCAACCCCCCAATCGACTACTTTGTCAAGGTGAAGTTGATGATAGAGGCAGGTACATTGACTTCCATTGGTTTTGGTTAGAAATTCAAACGCTAAAGTTAGCGGTTGGTGCCAGAGAAACAAACCCAAAGTGTGTATTACAGTCTCTCTTTGTGCATAGACTGTTTCAGGGTAAGGAAATAAATGAGTCATTTTGTAATTTGGGTGAACTATCCCTTTTATTCCTAATTACAAATACATGCAGTATTTCTACATATTTAGTCTATTTCTGTCAGATAATATAACCATATTTTGCTATTAACAGTTTTTTATTGAGCAATACAACCATCATTGAATACTTGAATAAGTGTCATTGAATAAGTGTATTGCTTCAGTTGTTGTAATGAAGACAATTACTCATTTTAAATGTTGCTTTCATGTCCACTTTAAATGTGATCATTCATAAAAAAACAAAGCTAATTTCATTACCGGTCAATCATACAACTTTACAAAGCAGTTCAATTGATGATGTCAACCCATTATTACTCAATTTTTGTAAGAGATATATTACAATTACAATTGTTCTGTTTTTTATGACAGGAGATATGCGCTTACAATGAGAAACAATATGTGGTAGGCCTGCAGAATGTCACAAGAAGCTCCAGCCTCAGTCACCATTATATTTATGTCCACTAGATGGCAGGAGTGTATCAGCTAAAAGTAAGAAAACTGATGCATACAGTATCTAGTCATTCTGGTAAAAAGGGCCTGGCCAATGGACGTGCATTTGGTTGACAGGTAAAGTACATAATAGGGTAAAGGAGAGTAACACATACCGCCAACCACAGATTTGAATCAGATTCAAATGGATTTTTTTCCCACTGAAGTTTAAAGAGCAAAAATCATACAGAATGTAGCTGGGTGGAAAAACAGACAGACAGATGGACGGACAGTTTATCAGCTGCCTTTAAAGCATGTATCGGATACAGAGAAAGGACCCAAACACTGAGATTATGGGGGTGAAGATCAGAGTGATGAGCCATGGTAGATCTACACCAACCACAGTAGAACCCTGATCTGAAAACACAAACCATGTATGAGACAGAGTCAGTTAGTGGACCACAACATCTAGGTCCTTACCAGCTCCCTACTGTGGACCACAACATCTAGGTCCTTACCAGCTCCCTACTGTGGACCACAACATCTAGGTCCTTACCAGCTCCCTACTGTGGATCCCAACATGTTGGACAAAATAAATCACTAAATCATGGGAACTCTTATCAGCAGATAGTGGACCACAACATCTACAATGCCTTCAGAAAGTATTCACACACCTTGACTCTTCCCACATTTTGTTGTGTTACAGCTACACACAAATACCCCATAATGTAAAAGTGGATTTATGTTTTTCAAAATATTTATCAATTAACTAAAAATGAAAAGCTGAAATGTTTTGAGTCAATAAGTATTCAACCCCTTTGTTATGGAAAACCTAAATAAGTTCAAGTGTAAACATTTGCAAAATAAGTTACATAATAAGTGTCAGGGACTCACTCTGTGTGCAATAATACACTCTTAGAAAACAAAAGGTGCTATCTAGAACCTAAAATGGTTATTTGGCTGTCCCAATTGGAGAACCCTTTTGGATCTAGGTAGAACCCTTTCCACAGAGTGTTCTACATGGAACTCAAAAGAGTTCTACCTGGATCCAAAAAGGGTTCTCCAATTGGGACAGCCAAATAACCATTTTAGGTTCTAGATAGCACCTTTAGTTTTTTTTCAGAAAATGTACCCCACACATACAGTTATTTGTAAGGTTCCTCAGTCGAGCAGAAAATTTCAAACACAGATTCAACCATAAAGACCAGGGAGGTTTTCCAATGCCTCTTTGAGGCATTGGAAAATCTATTGGTAAGATGGGTCAAAATAAAATAAAAAGCAGACATTGAATATCTCTTTGAGCATGGTCAAGTTATTAATTACTATTTAGTTGGTGTAACGATACACCCAGTCACTATAAAGATACAGGCATTCGTCCTAACTCAGTTGCTGGAGAGGAAGGAAACCACTCAGAGATTTCACCATGAGGCCAATAGTGACTTTAAAACAGTTACAGAGTTTCATGGCTGTGAAAGGAGAAAACTGAGGATGGATCAACAACATTGTAGTTACTTCACAATATTAACCTGATTGACCGAGTGAAAAGAAAGAACAGAATAAAAATATTCCAAAATACGCATCTTGTTTTCAACAAGTTACTAAAGTAATACTGCAAAAAATGTGGCAAAGCAATTCACTTTTTGTCCTGAATACAAAGTGTTAAGTTTGGGGCAAATCCTGTACAACACATTACTGAGTACCACTCTGTTACGCCCTGGCCTTAGTATTCTGTGTTTTCGTTAGTATTTTGGTGAGGCCAGGGTGTGACAAGGGGATTTATGTGGTTTGTTTTGTCTGGGGTTGTTTGTAGTAATGGGATTGTGGTTAGAGTAGTACTCTAGGTAAGTCTATGGTTGCCTAGAGTGGTTCTCAATCAGAGGCAGGTGTTTATCCTTGTCTCTGATTGGGAACCATATTTAGGCAGCCATATTCTTTAGGTCTCTTGTGGGTGATTGTTCCAGTCTCTGTGTTTGCACCGGATAGGACTGTTTTGGGTTTTCACGTTTTTGTTGTTTGTTCATGTGAAGTGCTTTATTAAACATGAATCAAAATAACCACACTGCGCTTTGGTCCGCCTCTCCTTCAAGTCAAGAAAACCGTTACACACTCTTCATATTTTCAAGCATAATGGTGGCTGCATCATGTTATGAGTATGCTTGTAATCGTTAAGGATTGGAGAGTTATTCAGGATAAAAAAGAAACAGAATGGAGCTAAGCACAGGAAAAATCCTAGAGGAAAATTAAATCACCTTTCAGTAGGACAATAACCTAAAAGACAAGGCCACATCTACACGGGAGTTTCTTACCAAGGAGACAGTGCATGTTCTTGAGTGGCAAAGTTACAGTTTTGACATAAATCTACTTGAAAATCTATGGCAAGACCTGAAAATGTTTGTCTACTAATAAAATAATAATGGGCAAATGTTGCACAATCCAGGTGTGGAAAGGTCTAAGAGATTTACCCAGAAAGACACAGCTGTGCCGTATTGACTCAGGGGTGTGAATACTTATGTAAAATAGATATGTCTGTATTTCATTTTTTAAATCTAAAAATATGTTTTCACTTTGTCATTATGGGGTATTGTTTGTTAGATGGGTGAGAAAGAAAATCTATTGAATCCATTTTGAATTCAGGCTGTAACACAACAACATGTGGAATAAGTCTAGGGGAATGAATACTTTCTGAAGACACTATAGGTCCTTACCAGCTCCCTACTGTGAATCACAACGTTGGACAAAATACATCACATAATCATGGGAACTCTTATCAGATCACACTAAAACAAACACTATTCTAACATTTCATACGTTTTACATGATAAAGAACCAGATGGTGATGTGGAAACTACTCACCTGTAAAGGTGAGCTGAGTCCCATTCCCAATCTCAAATACATTATCTCTCCACATGCCACAGTAATACAGGCCCAGGTCACTGTCTGTTAGGTTCAATATGGTCAGGTCAACAGTTGGCACAGCTTTGTTATATACAGGCACAAAGCGGCTTCCAAATTGGGCCGTGGATCTTAGATTCTTATCCTGTTTTACAAAGGTAAAGGTGGCCTGCGACAGTGTGGTATTGGGACGCAGAACAAACCATATGATGTCGTATTTCACCGTGATATCACATTCTAGATTGATGGTGCCTCCAAGTGTCACCTGTTGGACAGTCACATCAGCTGTGGCCAGCACCCAGATCAAAGCACCTGGAAAAGGAAGAGCATGTGTTAGCATGGGACATGTCTGCTTTATAGGGAATGTTATTACATAATTGACCAAACACTGAAAACATTTTTATGTGGCTCTTTACTTTTTCTTTATTTTATACTATTTTATACATTGTAGAATAACAGTAAAGACATCAAAACTATGAAATAACAAATATGGAATCGTGTAGTAACCAAAAAAGTGTTAAACAAATCAAAATATATTCTTCAAAGTAGTGACTCTTTGCCTTGACAGCTTTGCACACTCTTGGCATTCTCTCAAACAGCTTCACGAGGAATAGTTTTCCAACAGTCTTGAAGGAGTTCCCACATATGCTGAGCACTTGTTGGCTGCTTTTCCTTCACTCTGCGGTCCAAATCATCCCAAACCATCTCAATTGGGTTGAGGTTGGGGGATTGTGGAGGCCATGTCATCTGATGCAGCACTCGATTGCTCTCCTTCTTGGACAAATAGTCCTTACACATCCTGGAGGTGTATATTGGGTCATTGTCCTGTTGAAGAACAAATGATAGTTCCACTAAGCGCAAACCAAATGGGATGGCATATTGCTGCAGAATGCTGTGGTAGCCATGCTGGTTAAGTTTGCATTGAATTCTAAATAAATCACAGACAGTGTCACCAGCAAAGCACCCCCACACCATCACACCTCCTCCTCGATGCTTCATGGTGGGAACCACACACGCTGAGCTCATCCGTTCACCTACTCTGCTTTTCACAAAGACACAGCGATTGGAACCAAAAACCTAAACTTTGGACTCATCAGACCAAAGAACAGATTTCCACTGGCCTAATGTCCATTACCTGTGTTTCTTGGCCCAAGCAAGCCTCTTCTTGGTGTCCTTTAGTAGTGGTTTATTTGTAGCAATTCGACCATGAAGTCCTGATTCACGCAGTCTCCTCTGAACAGTTGATGTTGAGATGTGTCTGTTAGTTGAACTCTGTGAAGCATTTATTTGGGCTGCAATCTAAGGTGCAGTTAACTCTAATGAACTTATCCTCTGCAGCAGAGGTAACTCTGGGTCTTCCTTTCCTGTGGCAGTCCTCATGAGAGCCAGTTTCATCGTAGCGCTTGATGGTTTTTGCGACGTTCTTTCAACGTTCACGTTCTTCAACGTTCTTGTATTGACTGACCTTCATGTCTTAAAGTAATGATGGACTGTCGTTTCTCTTTGCTTATTTGAGCTGTTCTTGCCATAATATGGACTTGTCTTTTACCAAATAGGGTTATCTTCTACCCCTACCTTGTCACAACACAACTGATTGGCTAAAATGCACCATAAGAAGGAAAGAAATTCCACAAATGAACTTTTAACAAGGCACACCTGTTAAATGAAATGCATTCCAGGTGACTACCTCATCAAACTGGTTGAGAGAATGCCAAGAGTGGAGCTGTCATCAAGGAAAAGGGTGGCTATTTGAAGAAAATATTAAATATAAAATATTTTTTTATTTTTTTAACACTTTTTGGGTTACGAAATGATTCTCAATGTGTTATTTCATATTTTTCACTATTATATTACAATGTAAAAAATAGTAAAAAATAAAGAAAAAACCCTCGATACACTATGACTTGTAGGCCTCTCTTGGTCTCTCACCCACTGTGAAATTTAGTGGAGGATCGGTGATGATCTGGGGGTGCTTCCGCAAGGCTGGAATCAGACAGATTTGTCTTTGTGAAGGACACATGCATCAAGCCACGTACAAGGTTGTCCTGGAAGAAAACTTGCTTCCTTCTGCTCTGACAATGTTCCCCAACTCTGCGGATTGGTTTTTCCAGCAGGACAATGCTCCATGCCACACTGCCAGGTCAATCACGGTGTGGATGGACGACCACCAGATCAAGACCCTGTCATGGCCAGCCCAATCTCCAAACCTGAACCCCATTGAAAACCTCTGGAATGTGATCAAGAGGGAGATGGATGGTCACAATGCCATCAAACAAAGCCGAGCTGCTTGAACTTTTGCGCCAGGAGTGGCATTAAGTTACCCAACATCAATGTGAAAGACTGGTGGAGGGCATGCCAAGAAGTGTTGTTGTGTTGTTTAAAAATGAATTTGAACTTATTTTCTTTGCATTATTCGAAGTCTGACAACACTGCATATCTTTTGTTATTTTGACAAGTTGTCATTGTCTGCAAATAAATGCACTAAATGACAATATTTAGATTTGGAATTTGGGAGAAATGTTGTAAGTAGTTTATAGAATAAAACAAAAATGTAATTTTACCCAAACACATACCTATAAATAGTAAAACCAGAGAAACTGATCATTTTGCAGTGGTCTCTTAATTTTTTATATATATATAGAGAGAGAGAGAGAGAGAGAGAGAGAGAGAGAGAGCAGGGTTTTCCATCATATTCCCCATGTTAGCCTAGCTTCCTCTCTGTAGTGTATGTAGGTCTTTGTTAACAAATATTTACGGTGTGATTTTTTGATAACATTACAGTGCTCTTATTACTGTGTAATTAGTCCTGTAAGTACAATTTAAGTATTGCAATCACTCATTACAATCATTACATTGTACCTAGGGTGGGTTACTGCTGTAAGTTAGTGTAAGTACAATGTAACAATGAGTAATTACAATACTTGTTCATCTGCACGTACAGGTATAATTACACAGTAATAATGACTCTGTAATGTAAAGTGTTACAGATTTTTCCAAATGGTGAAACTAAATAGAGTTAAAGTCAGAATTTACATACACCTTAGCCAAATACATTTAAACTCAGTTTTTCACCATTCCTGACATTTAATCCTAATAAAAAGTCCCTGTCTTAGGTCAGTTAGGATCACCACTTTATTTTAAGAATGTGAAATGTCAGAATAATAGTAGAGAGTATGATTTATTTCAGCTTTTATTTCTTTCATCACATTCCCAGTGGGTCAGAAGTGTATATACACTCAATTAGTATTTGGTAGCATTGCCTTTAAAATGTTTAACTTGGGTCAAACGTTTTGGGTAGCCTTCCACAAGCTTCCCACAATAAGTTGGGTGTATTTTGGCCCATTCCTCCTGACAGAGCTGGTGTAACTGAGTCAGGTTTGTAGGCCTCCTTGCTCGCACACGCTTTTTCAGTTCTGCCCACAATTTTTCTGTAGGAATTGATGTCAGGGCTTTGTGATGGCCACTCCAATACCATGACTTTGTTGTCCTTAAGCCATTTTGCCACAACTTTGGAAGTATGCTTGGGGTCATTGTCCATTTGGAAGACCCATTTGCGACCAAGCTTTAACTTCCTGACAGATGTCTTGAGATGTTGCTTCAATATATCCACATAATTCCCCTTCTTCATGATGCCACCTATTTTGTGAAGAGCACCAGTCCCTCCTGCAGCAAGCACCCCCACAACATGATGCTGCCACCCCCGTGCTTCACAGTTGGGATGGTGTTCTTCGGCTTGCAAACCTCCCCCTTTTCCTCCAAACATAACGATGGTCATTATGGCCAAACAGTTCTATTTTTGTTTCATCAAACTAGAGGTAATTTCTCTAAAAAGTACAATCTTTGTCCCCATGTGCAGTTGCAAACCGTAGTCTGGCTTTTTTATGGCAGTTTTGGAGCAGTGGCTTCTTCCTTGCTGAGCTGCCTTTCAGGTTATGTTGATATAGGACTCGTTTTACTGTGGATATAGATACTTTTGTACCTGTTTCCTCCAGCATCTTCACAAGGCCTTTGCTGTTGTTCTACGATCGATTTGCACTTTTCGCACTAAAGTGCGTTCATCTCTAGAAGACAGAGCGCATCTCCTTCCTGAGCGGTATGACGGCTGCGTGGTCCCATGGTGTTTATACTTGCATACTATTGTTTGTACAGACGAACGTGGTACCTTCAGGCGTTTGGAAATTACTCCCAAGGATGAACCAGACATGTAAAGGTTTTTTTTTCTGAGGTCTTGGCTGATTTCTTGTGATTTTCCCATGATATCAGGCAAAGAGGCACTGAGTTTGAAGGTAGGCCTTGAAAAACATCCACAGGTACACCTCCAATTGACTCAAATGATGTAAATTAGCCTATCACAAGCTTCTAAAGCCATGACATTTTCTGGAATTTTCCAAGCTGTTTAAAGGCACAGTCACTTAGTGTATGTAAACTTCTGACCCACTGGAATTGTGATACAGTCAATTATAAGTGAAGTAATCTGTATGTAAACAATTGTTGAAAAAATTACCTTTGTCATGCACAAAGTAGATCAAATCAAATCAAATCAAATGTATTTATATAGCCCTTCGTACATCAGCTGATATCTCAAAGTGCTCTACAGAAACCCAGCCTAAAACCCCAAACAGCAAGCAATGCAGGTGTAGAAGCACGTAGATGTAGATGTCCTAACCGACTTGCCAAAACTATAGTTTGTTAACAATAAATTTGTGGAGTGGTTGAAAAATGAGTTTTAATGACTGTCAACCTAAGTGTATGTAAACTTCAGACTTCAACTGTACATAAAGTGCTTTTATTCTAAATGGTCAAACTATTTGTCTAATATATTCATTATTTGATTTTCATAGACAATACTCACTTTTGATGATGAGAATCATCATGGTCCTCATCATGCGTTGTAACAGGAACAGCCTCCCAGTCCCCACTTACAGAAAAGCTTTAACTCTGACTTAAACATGAAATGAAAGTGTGTTGGGGGTGTGGTGGAGCACAATAACCACTTCCTAAAAGGTTCATCCCCAGGCATCCAATCAGAAAAGCACATTTAGAATGTATTTCTCAGAACTGGGCTTAGATTGACTTTTCCTACACATTTTGACTCAAATTGAAAGGATAGTTCAACTATCACAGCGTACTTGCAACAACAAAAAATGAATGGAGGAATGTTGCACACTTGAGAGCAGTTAAAAAAGCATTCTGATACAGTTGAAACCTTTCCTTGACGGTCTCTCGGCGGCCATCTTTGTTTCCTGTACCGGTGGTAGGTGGACTTGTACACGCAGAAAGAAAAGGAACTTGCATTCACATCCTTCTTTCAGGAACTGACAGGAAACAATGAACAAGAGAACAGCTCTAACAATTCTATGCTGTAAGTAGAAATGTATTTTATCCACTTGAGAGATACATTGTTTATATTTCATTAGGTTTAAGTACTCTCTGTTAATTTGGTTTAAAAAATGTAAATGTGTTATGAACATTTTATTTAAATAGCCTCAGTCAATAATATGGTCTTTGTTTTTATGAAAGGTTCCATGTTCTGTGAGGCTTTTGGAGCAGGTCAAAATGAGATTCTAGTGGAACCAGGGGACACAGTCACCCTTGGCTGTGACATTACCCTGGAGTACGAGGTCATGTGGTTTGTTCTTCGTCCTGATGCCACTCTTTCAGTAGCCATCACTATAAAGACAAATACACCCCTGAGCCTCAACAAAAAGTTTGATGGTCGTTTCGAGTCAGTGTATGACACAGGCCTGTTCCGAAGCAATCTGAGCATACTGAACATCTCAGAGAGTGACGTGGGTCTGTACTACTGTGTTGAGCAGAGGGCTAACATATTTGAGATCGGAAGTGGGACCAAGCTCTCCCTTATCAGTGGTGGTGAGTAAACTCTGCATTATGACTGCATAACTGTGGTTTTGCATTGGGAGTGTTCTAAAGATATCCACCTGGTCAATGTTTAATCTCAGTCAATTTAGGATATGTATTTCAATTATAAATCTATACCAAAACATAGTAGGAAGAAACAAATATAATATTTATGTACTCACATGCACTTGATACATTTCTTGATTGTTTTCAATACAGTATGTTTAGAATTGTTTTTCAATTGTGATAAATATAATAAAATCTGATTAAATCTTTATATTCCCACACCAAGAAGGCATTCTGTCATTCTGTCATTTCAGATCAGCTCTCTACTACTGTTGTTGGGATGAAGTTGTCATGGTTTATCACCTTGATCATAGCCCCCATGTTCTCTGTGCTGGGGTCTGCTCTCTGTGTCTTCTGCTGTTGACGACCTGCTAAGAAATTATTTGCACCCAATAATTCTAATTTTCACATTGAATCAGCTTTCTGAAATGTATTTTTTTAATACTTATGTGGTGCAACTCACGGTCTGTAAATCGGTTATTGGTGTTTATTGTGCATTTCATGAAGATTAAAAAAATTGCTGTCCTCTTACACTGTAGATCCTGACAAAATGAGGATTCTGGAACAATTTGGTTGAAGCCTGTCATCTAGAGGACCAAGAGTGAGTACAGGAGGACAAACAGGAATAAAATGTAAAGATGCTGAGTAAAAGTAACATTTCTGGTGTTTTATAAGTCTCCTGTGACACACGGGGTTAAACTTCTGCCACTCCATACATCTAAGTAGGTGGACGATGGGATCTACATGTGCCCAGATTGGTTTCACATCTTTTTATTTATTGTGTTATTCCAGTGTTGATTGCATGACCAGTATGTTCAGGGTGTTAGAGATAGAAATGTATTGAACAAGATCATTTTAGACATCTGATCTTAAATCATTTACATCATATCTACCATTAATTATCAAAACAGTACTGGTTTAACCATAAATCTGCAACTATAAATATATATTTTTTAATCTGAAACGCAACAACCTGCTGTTATACTGTATATAGTGTATTCGGAATGTATTCAGACCGCTTGACTTTTTCCCACATTGTTACATTACAGCTTATTCTAAAATGGATTCAATTATATTTTTCTTCGTCAGTCTACACACAATACTATTTAATTACAAAGCAAATAAATTTTTGTACATTTTGGCATGTGTGCACACATATATATATATATATAAAAAGAAGAAGTAAATATGACATTTACATAAGTATTCAGACCATGCTTCACCGTATGAATGGTGCCAGTTTTCCTCCAGACGGGACAATTGGCAATCAGGCCAGAGTTCAATCTTGGTTTCATCAGACCAGAGAATCTTGTTTCTCATGGTCAGTCCTTTAGCTGCCTTTTGGCAAACTCCAAGTGTGCTGTCATGTGCCTTTTACTGAAGAGTGGCTTCCGTCTGGCCACTCCACCATAAAGACCTGATTGGTGGAGTGCTGCATAGATTGTTGTCCTTCTAGAAGGTTCTCCCATCTCCAGAGGAACTCTAGAGCTCCATCAGTGACCAACAGGTCGTCTTGGTCATCTCCCTGACCAATCCATTTAAGCATGATGGAGGCCACTGTATTCTTGGGGAACTTCAATGCTACAGAAATGTTTCAATACCTTTCCCCAGGTCTGTGCCTCACCACAATCCTGTCTCGGAGCTCTACGGACAATTTCTTCGATCTCATGGCTTGGTTTTTTACCTCTGACATGCACTGTCAACTATGGGACCTTGTTTAGCTTTCCAAATCATGTCCAATCAATTGAATTTACCACAGGTGGACTCCAATCAAGATTTAGAAACAATCAAGGAGGATCAATGGAAACAGGATGCGTCGGAGCTTAATTGAGTCTGAATACTTATGTAAATAAGGTGTTTTAAATGTTTTATTAATTAGATAACATTTCTAAAAACATGTTTTCCTTATTATGGGCTATTGTGTGTAGATTGAGGAAAACAACGAATATATTCCATTTTAGAATAAGGCTGTAATGTAACAAAAAGTGGAACGCAGTGAATAACAAATAGACCTTGGATACAAATCAGAAAAGAGCAAGATTTTATTCAAAAGGTTAGAAACATTTGTGTCACTCCACAACTGGTTGACAATACAAAATATATATCTTTAAAAGACATTGTGGACCACACAGTTAAGACACTAAAAGCAGTCAGTCAAACATTGCACAGAATTTTCCTTGGAGTCCTCTAAAATAGATTCAATCATCTAAACATTATTGCTATCTATACATAAACAAAGTAGAGTAAATAAGAGGAGATTCAGGAACTTCTAAAATGTCTGTGATAGAGGATGAGACAGCAAGCTTTGAAAAGACATTCACATTGTTACCTGATCAAATGTAGCATTTCATTATGGCTGGACAGTTGGCAAAAAAGATCCCTAGTTTTTCAAGGGAACCATCATTACAAAAAGAACAGTCACGTTTATCTGAAGGGAATGTTTGTGTATCGACCAGTCTTAATATCGCGAGGGGCCAATTCACATCTACATTAGCAAAAATATTAATTAGATAACTGTACATACATCAGGTTGTCACAAAAGTGCATTTAAAAACAGCAGTGTGCACAATTTGTTACTTTCAAATTACCTTCAGTAAAAAATACAAATAAAATCCAACTATGTTGACCGTAAAGAAAATCTTGGATCATAAATATGTATTTGAACGATCCCATTATCATAAGAGGTGTAATCATACAATAGAACATAATGGTTTTGGTATCAGTATAATGACATTACAGTAAATTGTGCACATCTGTATAAACGTCTCCCCGAATAGGGAACACAGAATGTAATGCTGACAATGATCAACTGTTCTAAAGGTTGAAGAAAATCATAAGTACAGTAGTTGTACAGTAAGGCTGAGGGTTTAAAGTGATAGTTTAGGATTTTACACAACTTATTGTTAGGCTCCTCACTCTGTCAAGTCTTTGGGCCAGGAGAAACAGTAATGCCTGGTTCAGTTCCCTTTAAACAGCCACTTCAAAACGGCACATAACTGAAGCCACCACTAGCTGACGCCCAATAGAAGTGAATGGGACATTGCATTTAGAAGGCACTTTCAAAAAGATTCCACCGGCGCAAAGCAGCAATCAACATGCCCCTGAGTTTGATTTGATTGATTAGAAATGCTCATGGCAAGCCCGAAGACAGGGCAATATTTATATATTTAATTTCACCTTCATTTAACCAGGTAGGCTAGTTGAGAACACCTTTATTTAACCAGGTAGGCTAGTTGAGAACACCTTTATTTAACCAGGTAGGCTAGTTGAGAACACCTTTATTTAACCAGGTAGGCTAGTTGAGAACACCTTTATTTAACCAGGTAGGCTAGTTGAGAACACCTTTATTTAACCAGGTAGGCTAGTTGAGAACATGTTCTCATTTGCAACTGCGACCTGGCCAAGATAAAGCAAAGCAGTGTGACACAGACAACAGTTACACATGGAGTAAACAATAAACAAGTCAATGACACAGTAGAAAAAAAGAAAGTCTATATACAGTGTGTGCAAAAGGCATGAGGTGGTAGGCAATAAATAGGTCATAGGAGCAAATAATTACAATTTAGCAGATTAACAAGAGTGATAAATGAGCAGATGTGCAAATAGAGATACTGGTGTGCAAAAGAACAGAAAAGTAAATACAATAAAAACAGTATGGGGATGAGGTAAGTAGATTGGGTGGGCTATTTACAGATGGACTATGTACAACTGCAGTGATCGGTTAGCTGCTCAGATAGCTGATGTTTAAAGTTGGTGAGGGAAATAAGTCTCCAACTTCAGCGATTTTTGCAATTCGTTCCAGTCACTGTCAGCAGAGACCTGGAAGGAAAGGCGGCCAATTGAGGTGTTGGCTTTGGGGATGATCAGGGAGATATACCAGCTGGAACGTGTGCTACGGGTGGGTGTTGTTATCGTGACCAATGAACTGAGATAAGGCGGAGCTTTACCTAGCATAGACTTAGATGACCTGGAGCCAGTGGGTCTGGCAACGAATATGTAGCGAGGGCCAGCCGACTAGTGCATACAGGTCACAGTGGTGGGTGGTAGAAGGTGTTTTGGTAACAAAACGGATGGCACTGTGATAGACTGCATCCAGTTTGCTGAGTAGAGAGTGTTGGAAGCTAAATTTGTAGATGATGTCGCTGAAGTCTAGGATCGGTAGGATAGTCAGTTTTACTAGGGTAAGTTTGGCGGCGTGAGTGAAGGAGGCTTTGTTGCGAAATAGAAAGCCGATTCTAGATTTGATTTTGGATTGGAGATGTTTAATATGAGTCTGGAAGGAGAGTTTACAGTCTAGCCAGACACCTAGGTATTTATAGTTGTCCACATATTCTAGGACAGAACCTTCCAGGGTGGTGATGCTAGTCGGGCGGGCGGGTGCGGGCAGTGAACGATTGAAAAGCATGCATTTGGTTTTATTAGAGTTTAAGAGCAGTTGGAGGCCACGGAAGGAGTGTTATATGGCATTGAAGCTCATTTGGAGGTTAGTTAGCACAGTGTCCAAGGAAAGGCCAGAAGTATACAGAATGGTGTCGCCTGCGTAGAGGTGGATCAAGGAATCGCCCGCAGCAAGAGCGACATCATTGATATATACAGGGAAAAGAGTCGGCCAGAGAATTGAACCCTGTGGTACCCCCAGAGACTGCCAGAGGTCCGGACAACATGCCCTCCGATTTGACACACTGAACTCAGTCTGCAAAGTAGTTGGTGAACCAGGCGAGGCAGTCATTAGAAAAACCAAGGCTATTGAGTCTGCCGATAAGAATACGGCGATTGACAGAGTCGAAAGCCTTGGCCAGGTCGATGAAGACAGCTGCACAGTACGGTCTTTAATCGATGACGGTTATGATATTGTTTAGTACCTTGAGCATGGCTGAAGTGCCGGATTGCACAGCGGAGAAGTTACGGTGGGATTCGAAATGGTCAGTGATCTGTTTCTTCACTTGTCTTTCAAAGACTTTAGAAAGGCAGGGCAGGATGGATATAGGTCTGTAACAGTTTGGGTCTTGGGTGTCACCCGCTTTGAAGAGGGGGATGACCGCGGCAGCTTTCCAATCTTTAGGGATCTTGGACGATACAAAAGAGAGGTTGAACAGGCTGGTAATAGGGGTTGCAACAATGGCGGAGGAGAGTTTTAGAAAGAGAGGGTCCAGATTGTCTGGCCAGCCTTAGTAACAAGATATCATTTTCATTGTTCCATTGATGTGTTTTAATTTAGAACTCGGAGCTCAGCCAAGGTAGGTTCTTCCTTCAAATGTTTGTTTTTACATATCCTGATGCATACCACCACCACCACCACCACCAGCCCGCCTACTGGTACCAGCCCAGCAAGATGTTCCACAAGTAGACCTGGAGAGACAGAAAAAAGAACCGTTCTAGTACTAGATTATTTCCTGGTTCTAGTACGAACATATAAATGAATGCAAACTGCCATACAAGTAAACCCATGTTATGTAATGATTTCTCACGACAGGAAATTACTTGATAGCACTACTACAAAACTAACATTGACTTTGATATAATACTTGTGGTATTAGATACGCAATATGGTGAAAAAAGTAAATGTACTGTATAAAACATGTGGCTAACATTCCATCTAATGAGTATGCAGGCTTTTGTTACAACCCTGCTCAAACACCCAATTCTGCTTTTCAAAGTCCTATTGAGCAGTAGAATCTGGTGTGCTAAAGTATTAATATAAAATATTGAAACAATTAGAAAAAAACATTTTTAAAAAGGCCTAATTCCCACAGTTAAAATTGAAGCAAGGTAATGGGATTAATATCTTAGAGTAGCGTATGCATTCAGGTTTCAGGGGAGATATATTGACATTAATTTATACATTTCCATGCGTTCTATATTGCTAACGTTCTCTGAATTATTGTAGGAAAGAATGCAATCTCAGCAGCTTTCATGTGGTCCAAAACTTGCGCAAATGACACCAAAATTACACTTCTACAAACGTAATGCCCCCGCAGCGCTGGAAAGGTGTTTAGGACATGTTCTATAGTTGCCATGTCGTCTCCCAGTAGCGGCCTAAGAACAGAGCTCCCGTAAATTTGTACATAGTTGTTTTGAATTATTCATTTTTGATAACATTGTGTTTTTTTTGCATATATCTGGGGGTTTGAGCCACGGATTTGCAAATTAACTGACAGGTTAACACTTAGGCTGGCTAGCTAGCTGACTAGTGTTTTTGTTTGAAAAATGCATCTGGACACAGTACATATATTTTTTTTCTTTTGAGAACATCATTTGAGTTGGTGGCTGAAGTGTGAGAGGAATGAGACAGTGGAACCCAGCAGAGCTAAGGCAGAGGGCTCGTAGAGTGGACGACTGGCTACTATTCTGAACTTAGTGTGGTGAGATGTCTGGCGCGCAGAGCTGCTGAGGCATCACCCAAGTGTGTGCTACAGGGTGGAAGAGAAGTCCAGTGGCTATACGACTCAGGCTGGTTCCCAGACTTGCCATCTACAAGATCTTCAGCAGACAGCAGACTCCCTTAACGTTATCTACCATCCTCTGTCTCGCTCCCGTCGCTCAAGCCATGAACTTTGGAGGATGCAGCTTTGAAAGACTTGACCTTTGCTTGTTTGTTTTGTTGCTCTTTAAGCACTTTGAAATTCTATGGAAAGTGTTAAAGAAATGTAATAAATTATTATTAATTAATACATAGTTAACTAGCGAGCTAACTTTTGATCTATCTAGCTAGGCATAATGTTTACAATTTGACATCCAACCGCTAATGTATAGTCTCAACATTTGAAACCATGCTGCTGCACTGACCCTGCTTCAGCACTTAAGGGTCTATCAGAGTATCAAACATGTACGCACAGCAGTGTTCTAAAATATTGGAGCATTGGGATCGAATTCAAGCTATTTCTATAACTGTCTAAACATTTAAATGAATAGAGGACGCGTACTGGGAGACGAGTCTCAGAATTGCGTTGCTATGTCACAATGGGACGCAGGACGACGTCTCAGCGTCTGGATTATGATTACGCTTTACTCTCCCGCTCCGGTCAGCCGCACATATACAGGTTGGACAGGTAGGAGCCTGTCTAACCTGGAGCAGTTGTGTGTGTGTGTGTGGGGGGGGGGGGTTCACTTCCCTCACGACTCGGGATTCAAACTGGCAACCTTCTTGTTGTTGGCTCACCTCTCCAGAGAGGTGCACCCTTCCTGGAGAGCCTGCATTACTAGGTCGATGCGTGCAGGGGACAGAGCAAGCCCCCATTCCATCTCCCCGTTCCAAAATACAATTTCATATATGGTCCCCAGATAAGGGACGTAGCAGATATTAAACTGACAGGAACAGATTTTTAAGAGATACTACACTTGATCTTAGCCAAAAGGCAGAGAAGCCAAAAAAGTTGGAAAGTATCTTGACTGTCAAAGTAAATATGGCCAGAGGAGCCAGATGGGGGCAAATACACAACCATACACATTCCATAACATATTGGCACATAAACCAGATCTGACCCACTTCTAGCTCCTGATCAGAGGTGATCATGACATCGAGTTAGACAACTTTACTTTCTAGTTCTACATGACAGATCCCAAAACAACTTGGAATGTATTTGATTTCAAATACAAACAGGGATCCCGTTATCGCTCTGATTCAGAGGGGTTGGGTTAAATGAGGAAGACACATTTCAGTTGAAGGCATTCAGTTGTACAACTGACTAGATATCCCCTTTCCCTCATTTAGAATGTTGCTGTGTGTCAGTTCACAACACAGCTGTCTATGTGAGGTGAAAATGTGGCTTTTCAAAAAGACAGATCTGCAGGGTTTTCACTTTTGGTACAGTTCTGTTGGTTCTACTGCAACACACAAGCTCATTAAGTGCTTGGTAGATTTGTTATACTATTTGAACAGAGTTCTGCTATTACTGCACAACTCACAATCTACTTAAACTTAAAGATCAGACGATGATTATACCTGGTATGGTTGAAGATTGTTGTGGGGCTGCGGTGGTGGTCAGACTCTCAGTGCTACCTGAAAATATATCATAAGCAAAATACACTGTTGTCATGCTTGAATAACAATTATTTCTGCAGTACGAAGATGGTTCTTAATCTCAGCGTTTCCCAAACTTGGTCATGGGGACCCCAAAGGGTGTACTTTTTGGTTTTTAACTTAGCACTACACAGCTTATTTAAATAAGCTTGATGAAAGTTGATTATTTTAAATGAGCTATGTAGTGCTCAGGAAAAAAGAATGCCAACATGTGTATCCCCTGGGGTCCCCCGGTTGAAGTTTGGGAAACCCTGCATTATCTTCTTCCAGGTTAAAGATCAGGTGACAATAATACCTCCTCGTGTGGTTGTAGATGGTTGTGGGGCTGCTGTAGTGGTTGAACTCTCAGTAATGTCTGAAAATATACCATAAGAAAAAGCTTCATGAATTTGTGATAAATAGTGCTGCAATGTTTACAATAGCAATAACTGCTTTATAACTGATATTTCATCCCTTCAGTACAGCTAAGCAACAGTGGAGCTTTAGAAACCGCTCCGTCACACTTTTCACTGAAGCTTTTTAATGCAAAAAAGAGGAGGCTTCTTACTTGTCATTTCAAGTACAATTCTCAGTTGACCTGGAAGACCAGCGTCTGTATAATAAACTGTCTTTGTATCTTCTTCGGTTACATTGTGAATTACAACAGCACAGCCATTGGAGTCGTTCATCAGCTGGATCCTGCCCAGATAATTTGGCCCCTCGGTGATCACGTTGTTCTCATAAGTGACCACTGGGCCTTTTCTCTCTGTACATAATCCGAAGTCCGACTCAGGACATTGGCCGTCAGTTATTGGTATAGTTACGGACCCTCCTCTGGTTACACTAAGATAACGTATACCTGAGTGTAGCACTGTAAAAATGAGAGAAATTATTATTATTTTTACCGCCACAGCAAAAGTTATTTAACATTCTAATGTTGCTCCCGAGGCTCTCTTTCAAGATGCTAGTGCTATTTACATACACTTTCTCTCAGCCAACAAGGCGAGTAATTACATAAACAGAAGTCATGTAAAGCAGTATTGTTATGAATTGTATTAAAAGGTGTCTGACAGGATTCTTTTTTAATAATTCATAAAAGATGCTGGGATTGTGTACAACAATCGACGCTCTGTCTAACCGTTAATATATAATATGGTTTTGGAAAGCTCAAACTACCCTTATATCAATTGTACAGAAGATATGTAGTACTGTGCACCATTTTAACACAGATTCCAACAGAGATGTTTTGCATTGCACATTTTCCCCAAACTACATCACTTTGAGCAAATGGAAACATGGGAAGGAACAGAAAATAAACGTCCGCTCCAACTATGTCCCACCAAAAACACATACTGAAATATATGCTAAAACAACAGTAAAAGTGTATATTTTCTATTTGTAAAGTAATTTAGGATGATAATTATGTTGATTACTGGTTTCCAAACCAGTATTGCAATTAAGGACAGAGCGTTTCACACCTTCAATTCCACTCAGCTAATTATAATGAAGTTGGTCAGAAAGGCAAACTTTACCAGCCACCAGCAGAAAACAAACATGCTTCGATGTCTCCAACTTACAATAGGAGTGTAACGGTACAGTACTCATACCGAACCGGTCGGGGACCTCGGTCCAGTCTGCACTGTGTATGAATACATTCAAAAAAAGAACACTAGGCCTGTGCCTACTCCGCATTGTACAGTGATCTCCAAAGGTATTGGGGGGTTAAAGGTACAGACTCAGCGTATTTTCCTCCATATCGGGTGAACTGAATTACAGCACTTTTTGTGCAGCGCCCCTCATTTGAGGGGACCAAAAGTATTGGGACAAATTCACTGAAATGTGTATTCAATTAGTCAAACGTGTAGTATTTGGTCTCATAAACCTGGCACGTAATGATGACATCAAACTTGTTACTTTACAAACCTTTTCGATGCATTTGCGGTATGTGTTTCAAATTATTTTGTGGCCAACAGAAATGAACAGTAAATAATGTATTGTGTAATTTTTATTGTAAATAAAAATAGAACGTTTCTAATCACTTCTAAATGAATGTGGACACTACCATGATTATGGATAGTCTTGAATGAATCATGAATAATGATGAGAAAGTTAGACAAAAATTGTCTGTAGCGATGGTGTTCTCCGTTTTGCTCTACGACCCCCACAAGCATGTAGCGTCCAAACAGTTTGGGATACCCCTCTGTGGAAAGGTGAGACTCTCACAAACATGTACATGTGGGTTGTTTTTCTCTAAGACCATGGCCACAGGAAGTAGGAGTGCCGAGGGTGCTGCAGCACCCCCTGAAAAATCTGAATATTAATATCATAATTTCACAAAGGTAGTTCACTGGACCTTCACTAGTCCTGTATTAGCAGACAGATATAGCCTTCTCTAGCGCAGCCCCCCAAAATGACAGCGCTGCAATATATATATATATCAGTGTATTGCAGAAATCGTGCATGCATTGGATTGCAAAGCAGGTGTGGTAAAATAATCCAGTCCAGTTTAATGAATTATAGTGTAGGCTAATTCGAGACAGAGTGGCACAGTGTTTAAGACACTGCATCGCAGTGCTAGAGGAGTCAATCCCAGGCTGTATCACAACCAACCGTGATCGGGAGTCCCATAGGGCGGCGTACAATTGGCCCAGCTTCATCCGGGTTGGGGAAGGGTTTGGCTGGGGTAGGCCATCATTGTAAATAAACGTGAATAGTTTACAATGACGGCCTACCCCGGCCAAACTTGGACGACACTGGGCCAATTGTGCGCCGCCCTATGGGACTCCCAATCACAGCCGGATGTGATTCAGCCTGGATTTGAAACAGGGACTGTAGTGACACCTCTTGCACGGAGATACAGTGCCTAAGACCGCTACGCCACTCGGGAGCCCAGAAGAACAGTGGCCTCCATTCTTAAACAGACAAAGTTTGAGCTGGCCACCCAGACAAACTGAGCAATTGGGGAAGAAGGGCCTTGGTCAGGGAGGTGACCAAGCACCTGATGGTCACCCTGACAGAGCTCCAGAGTTCCTCTGTGGATATGGGAGAAATTTCTAGGACAACCATCTCTGCAGCACCCCACCAATCAGGCCTTTATGGTAGAGTGACCAGAGGGAAGCCACTCTTCAGTAAAAGGCACATGACAGCCCACTTGGTTTGGCAAAAGGCACCTAAAGGACTCTGGCCATGAGAAACAAAAATCTATGGTCTGATGAAACCTAGTCTGAAAGCAAAGGTCACATCTGAAGGAAACCTGGTACCATCCCTATGGTACCCCCTGTATATAGCCTTTACTGCTGCTCTTTAATGATTTGATACTTTTATTTCTTATACATTTATTACTTCACATTTACGTTTGTAACAACTGCATTGTTGGTAAAGGGCTTGTAAAATATGCATTTCACTGTAAAGTCTACACACCTGTTGTATTCGGTGCATGTGACAACATTTGATTTATTTAATTAAAAACCAACCTGAGCTCGACTGGCTGGAAGACAGCAACCAGATGACTGCGACACTCAGACAACTAAAAAGAAATTGACAACTTGTTATCGACAAACTTTCATAATCAAGAGACTGTTAAGAGATGGCCATTATTAATATAAAAGGTCATCAGACCCGTTTGAAACTTCATAACCAGAGCCATATAACTAAAGTTAGCTGTTAATAGATGGCTCTGATCGTTGCTAGCCCATTTGATTTCTGGCTTCGTATTGAACTTTTGACGTTAACGTTACTTCATCATGGTCAAATTAGCTGACGTTACACGGATATTATAGCTAGTGATCTGTCGTCAGCTTTAACGTTAAGCTACATTATCACAGACGCCGGTCAATGAAAAAAAACGCGACGTAGCCAAGTTAACAATACAGGCCGAGAAGGTAGCTAGCGTTGACTTTGCTAGCTAGCTTGCTTGCTTGAGAGAGCAAACTCGCAGAAAAAGTAGAGTTAACCTTGACTAAACAGTAGATATCGATCAGAATTGATGCCACATAAATCGACAAACAAGCATTAAACTCACCTGCGGAAATTCATCTTGATTAATTAGTTATAGCTGAAGACTCATTTTCGTCCTGGAAATCTATAACCTAACTCGAACAGCACTAGCGGTATGCTGGGAGCAGTGACTAAAGCTACAGTATTATCAACATTGCCGGGTTTAACCAACTTCCCGCCGTACGGCAGTCAAGTAGACTACCACCCCCTTGTTGTTAATATTCGCTCTAGTTCTACCAATAGCGAAGCAGAGCCAACACTCTAATCCAGATGGTTGCCAACCGCCATATACAATCCACAGAAGACGCAGCGCAGATCAATGCAGGGGGAAAATTACGGTTAACATGAGTACATATTGCTTTCTAGAAAGCAGCAGTCAGGCAGGCTTTAGCCACAGAAAAAAAGGGAAACCGTTTAGATTTAGTTATACAACATGTCTCTCTAGTCACCCCCAAAACCAATTATTTCTTTGGCCGCCTCTCCTTCCAGTTCTCTGCTGCCAATGACTGGAACGAACTACAAAAATCTCTGAAACTGGAAACACTTATCTCCCTCACTAGCTTTAAGCACCAACTGTCAGAGCAGCTCACAGATTACTGCACCTGTACATAGACCACCTATAATTTTGCCCAAACAACTACCTCTTTCCCAACTGTATTTAATTTTAATTTATTTATTTATTTTGCTCCTTTGCACCCCATTATTTTTATTTCTACTTTGCACATTCTTCCATTGCAAAACTACCATTCCAGTATTTTACTTGCTATATTGTATTTACTTTGCCATCATGGCCTTTTTTGCCTTTACCTCCCTTCTCACCTCATTTGCTCACATTGTATATAGACTTGTTTATACTGCATTATTGACTGTATGTTTGTTTTTACTCCATGTGTAACTCTGTGTCGTTTTATCTGTCGAACTGCTTTGCTTTATCTTGGCCAGGTCGCAATTGTAAATGAGAACTTGTTCTCAACTTGCCTACCTGGTTAAATAAAGGTAAAATAAATAAATAAATAAATAAAATGTGTTTACCTAGTTAACGTTAGTTGGCTATCATCTACATCAGTGTTAAACTCATGCATATTATTTGTAATCTCACATCTGGCTCAATAAACCGAAGTATCATGATGAAACGAAGTAAACTATTTAAATATACATTTTGCTTAGTTAAAATAAATACGTCTACGTACCAACGCTATTGCCAAACCACCACACTTCGTCACTGCATGCTGTTTCTGAACTGCTGTGGCGGGAAACTGGAGGGAGTGGTTTAGTGGTAGGCGGAGTCAGAGGGAGCGTTCGTTTTGTGCCCCGGTTCATAAATCAGAGCATCCTTTTTCCTCACCCATCCTGATACACCCATGCGGCCAACCGCAATGATAGGCTCGATGATTCGCCAGGGCCAACTACTTGAACTTTCAAAGAAAACATTTACAACCAGGAGATCTACTCGAAACCGTGCATGAGGAAGGCCCGCATCATCATCAAGGACCACACATACCCCAGCCAGGAGCTGTTCACTTCTTACTGAACCCAAACCGGCTGCACGCTTGCGCTATCGTGCATAAATTGATTTTGTCCCACCACACCAAACGCGATCACGATACGCAGGTTAAAATATCAAAACAAACACTGAACCAATTATATTAATTTGGGGACATGTCGAAAAGCATTAAACGTTTATGGCAATTTAGCTAGCAGTTGCTAGCTAATTTGTCCTATTTAGCTAGCTTGCTGTCACTCGCTAATTTGTCCTGGGATATAAACATTGAGTTGTTATTTTACCCGAAATGCACAAGGTCCTCTATTCCGCCAATTAATCCACACAAAAACGGTCAACCAAATAGTTTCTAGTCATCTCTCTTCCTTCCAGGCTTTTTCTTCTCTTGACTTAATATTGCAATTCGCAACTTTCATAAATTAGGTGCATTGCCACCACTGACCTCGTTCGTCCTCTGTACCCCTCACTTGGGTATATAACCAATAAGGAAATGGCACGTGGATACATGCTTCAATAAACCAATGAAGAGATGGGAGAGGCAGGACTTTCTCGTTGGCGCTTGCGAGCAGTGTGGCTTGAATAACATGGATTTCTAAATATATTTTGCAGTGTGGTCAGCGTTGCAAAATAAATTTAGAAATGTATGTTATTCAATTATTGCACCCACACTGCTCTTGCGTCAACGAGCATCTGCGTTGCCAAGGGCACGGAACCCAAACTGGCTGCGCATGTACTCCATCGTGTATACATTTATTTTGTCCCCCCCCACACCAAACGTGATTTAATGTGTGTGTTTGTGGATGTCTGTATAAAAAAATATAAAGTCAAGAGAAGTAAAAGCCTGGAAGGAAGAGAGATGACTAGAAACAATTAGGTTGACCGTTTTATGTGTGGATTAATTGGCGGAGTAGAGGACCTTGTGCATTTCAGGTAAAATAACAACTCAATGTTTAAATCCCAGGACAAATTAGCTAACAACAGCAAGCTAGCTAAATAGGACAAATTAGCTAGCAAGTGCTAGCTAAATTGCCATAAATGTTTAATGCTTTTCTACCTGTCCCCAAACTAATGTAATTGGTTCAGAGTTTGTTTTGATATTTTAACCTGTGTATCGTGATCGCGTTTGGTGGGTGGCTTGGTGGTAAAAACTGTTGAGAAGCCTGTTGGTCCTAGACTTAGAGAGAACAGTCTATGACTGGGGTGGCTGGAGTCTTTGACAATTTTTAGGGCCTTTGACTGACACCTGCTGGTATAGCGGTCCTGGATGGCAGGCAGCTTAGCCCCAGTGATGTAGTGGGCCATACGCATTACCCTCTGTAGTGCCTTGCGATCGGAGGCTGAGCAGTTGTCGTACCAGGCAGTGATGCAACCAGTAAGAATGCTCTTAATGTTGCAGCTGTAGAACCTTTTGAGGATCTGAGGACCCATTGCAAATCTTTTAGTTTCCTAAGGGGGAATATGCGTTGTCGTGCCCTCTTCACGACTGTCTTGGTGTGTTTGGACCATTCTAGTTTGTTGGTGATGTGGACCCCAAGGAACTTGAAGCTCACAACCTGCACCACTACAACCCGTTGATGAGATTGGGGGCGTGCTCGGTCCTCCTTTTCCTGTAGTCCACAATCATATCCTTAGTCCTGGTTACGTTGAGGGATAGGTTGTTATTCTGGCACCACCCGGCTAGGTTTCTGACCTCCTCCCTATAGGCTGTCTCGTCATTGTCATGATCAGGCCTTTCGTCTGCAAACTTAATTATGGTGTTGGAGTTGTGTCTGGCCACCCAGTCGTGGGTGAACAGGGAGTACAGGAGGGGACTGAGCACGTACCCCTGAGGGGCTCCGGTGTTGAGGATCAGCGTGGCAGATGTGTTGCTACCTACTCTCACCCCCTGGGGGCAGCCTGTCTGTAAGTCCAGGATCCAGTTACAGAGGGAGGTGTTTAGTCCCAGGATCCTTAGGTTAATGCTACACACACATCACAGCTGCTGCTACCAGACTATTATTATGATTGCTAAGTACCCTAGGCTGCTATACAATTTAAACACTTGACCCCCAACCCCCCCTTCCCAGAAATGGTGCCTTCCTGTGTTATACTGATGCTAACATGTTTATTCTATTCTACTGAGCCATTTACTTTGTTCGTATTCTTAAACACTACGTGACCAAAAGTATGCGGACACCTGCTCATCGAACATCTCATTCCAAAATCATGGGCTTTAATATGGAGTTGGTCCCCCCTTTTCTGCAATAACAGCCTCTACTCTAGATGTTGGAACATTGCTACAGGGATTTGTTTCCATTTAGCCACAGGAGCATTAGTAAAGTCGGGCACTGATGTTGGGCGATTAGGCCTGGCTTGCAGTCTGTGTTCCAATTCATCCCAAAGGTGTTCAATGGGGTTGAGTAGTGATGCCGGAAGGGCGGGCAGGTGCGGGCAGCGATCGGTTGAAAAGCATGCATGTAGTTTTACTTGCATTTAAAAGCAGTAGGAGGCCACGGAAGGAGAGTTGTATGGCATTGAAGCTCATCTGGAGGTTAGTTAACACAGTGTCCAACGAAGGGCCAGATGTATACAGAATGGTGTCGTCTGCGAAGAGGTGGATCAAAGAATCACCAGCAGCGAGAGCGACATCATTGATGTATACAGAGAAGAGAGTCGGCCCGAGAATTGAACCCTGTGGCACCCCCATAGAGACTGCCAGAGGTACCCCCATAGAAACTGCCAGAGGTCCGGACAACAGGCCCTCCGATTTGACATACTGAACTCTATAGGAGAAGTAGTTGGTGAACCAAGCGAGGCAATCATTTGAGAAACCAAGGCTGTTGAGTCTGCCAATAAGAATGTTTTGATTGACAGAGTCGAAAGGCTTGGCCAGGTTGATGAATACGGCTGCACAATAATGTCTCTTATCGATGGCAGTTATGATATCGTTTAGAACCTTGAGCGTGGCTGAGGTGCACCCATGACCAGCTCTGAAACCAGATTTCATAGTGGAGAAGGTACGGTGACATTCTAAATGATCGGTAATATGTTTGTTAACTTAGCTTTCAAAGACCTTAGAAAGGCAGGGTAGAATAGATATAGGTCTATAGCAGTTTGGGTCTAGAGTGTCTCCCCCTTTGAAGAGGGGGATGACCGCAGCAGCTTTCCAATCTATGGGAATCTAAGATGATACGAAAGAGAGGTTGATCAGGCTAGTAATAGGGGTTGCAACAATTTCAGCAGATAATTTTAGAAAGGGAGGGTCCAGATTGTCTCGCCCGGCTGATTTGTAGGGGTCCAGGTTTTGCATCTCTTTCAGAACATCAGCTATCTGGATTTGGGTGAAGGAGAAGTGGGGGAGGTTTGGGCGAGTTGCTGTGGGGAGCGCAGGGCTGTTGACTGGGTAGGGGTAGCCAGGTGGAAAGCACGGCCAGCCGTAGAAAAATGCTTATTGAAATGCTCAATTGTTATGGATTTATCAGTAGTGACAGTGTTTCCTAGTCTCAGTGCAGTGGGCAGCTGGGAGGAGGTACTCTTATTCTCCATGGACTTTACAGTGTCCCAGAACTTTTTTGAGTTTGTACTACAGGATGCAAACTTCTGTTAGCCTTAGCTAGCCTTTGCTTTCCTAACTGGTTCCTAACTTCCCTGAAAAGTTGCATATCACGTGGCTATTCGATGCTAATGCAGAATGCCACAGGATGTTTTTGTGCTGGTCAGGGGCAGGTCTGGAGTGAACCAAGGGCTATATCTATTCCTGGCTCAAATTATTTTTGAATGGAGCATGCTTTTTTAAGATGGTGAGGAAGACACTTTTAAAGAATTACCAGGCATCCTCTACTGACGGGATGAGGTCAATGTCATTCCAGGATACCCCGGCCAGGTCAATTAGAAAGGCCTGTTCTTTGAAGTGCTTTAGGGAGCATTTGACAGTGATGAGGGGTGGTTGTTTGACCGCAGACCCATTATGGATGCAGGCAATGAGGCAGTGATTGCTGAGATCTTGGTTGAAAACAGCAGAGGTGTATTTGGAGGGCAAGTTAGTTAGGATGATATCTATGAGGGTGCCCGTGTTTACGGATTTGGGGTTGTACATGGTAGGTTCATAGATAATTTGTGTGAGATTGAGGGCACCAAGCTTAGATTGCAGTAGCGTTATGCAGTAGCGTTAAGATTTCCCTTCACTGGAACTAAGGTGCGTAGCCCTAACCATGAAAATCAGCCCCAGGCCACTTTACAGTTGGCACTATGCATTGGGGCAGGTATCATTCTCCTGGCATTCACCAAACCCAGATTTGTCCGTCAGACTGCCAGATGGTGATGCATGATTCATCACTCCAGAGAATGCATTTCCACTGCCCCAGAGTCCAATGATGGCAAGCTTTACACCACTCCAGCTAACGCTTGGCATTGCACATGGTAATCTTAGGCTTGTGTGCGGTTGCTCGGCAATGAAAACCCATTACTTGAAGCTCCCGACAAACAGCTATTGTGCTGACGTTGCATCCACAGGCAGTTTGGAACTCAGTAGTGAGTGTTGCAAACGAAGACAGACAATTTTTACTTGCTATAAGCTTCAGCACTCGGCGCTCATTGCCTTCTTGAATCATGCAGAGATGGGCATCATGAGAGATGGGCGTCTCGTCGTTGATTTTGCCAGAAAGGGGAGAAATGGTGGTTTACAATGGTATTGATATTACAGTTGATCTGGAAGTATTACGTTTTTTGGGTGCTAAAATAAGGTAAATTGTACGAACCAGCGCGATGTAGTGAGTTAGTTTACGTTAATCCACTTGTTCAACATGCAGACAAAGGAGTCCAAAAAGCTACCGCTAAACTTTGTTCAAACAAGTCAAACTACGTTTCTATTTAATCCTCAGGTATCCTAAAATGTAAATAAACTATAATATTTCATGCGGAAAGAAGTATGATCAATAGATAAGTAAAATTAGTAAGCGCACGTCCTCTTTGTTGTGTGCGAACAGACAGATATTTTCTCAGACGGAAAGTTTTTGTAGGACTCTTCCTACAAAAACTTCTAATTCTTGCTTGTTTTTGAAGAAACGAGCCTGAAACAATGAACAAAGACTGTTGACATCTAGTGGAAGCCATAGGAATTGCAATCTGGGAGCTGGAATTACATAGGACCCATAGATTTACATTGTAAGAGCCTGGGACCGCCAAAAAAAATACATTCTGGTTGGTTTTTCTTTGGAATTTCGTCTGCCATATCAATTGTGTATAGACAGACATTATTTTTACATTTTTAAAAACTTCAAAGTGTTTTCTATCCAACGCTACCAATTATATGCATATCCTGGCTTCTGTGCCTGAGTAACAGGCAGTTTACTTTGGACATGTCAGTCAGGTGGAAATTCAGGAAAATAGACCCTATCCCTAATAAATTTGGTTGCCAACCGCCATATAAAATCCACAGAAGAAGAAGAACAAGGAAGAAGGGGAGTGTGAGAGGGTTGGAGGTCGGAAATGGTGGCGAGTAGTGCGTACGAAATGGAGGAAATTGAGAAAAAGTTGGTGAAGCTCAGCTGTGCTGGAATGCGAACAATATGGGTGTCAGTTCTGATGGTTTGGAGCGTGGGATGAGGGTCAAGGACCGGAATTGTCGGTAGTGGAAAGACATAGGAAAAGAGAGATCATGATACAAAAAGCAGTGGAGCTTTAAGTAAAGAAAGCATAAAGAGGGACAAGGTAGGAAGTAAGAGTAATGTGTTGGAGTAGAAAGTGGTGATAGTGTTTGATGAGACCACAGACCGCACTTAAACCCTATCCGACTAACTAATGCCGTAGAGAAAGAGGTAGGTGAAGTGAAATTAGCTTGATTAATTGGAAATGATAGATTGCTAATATTGTGTGGTAGCCAGGCTCAACAAGCGAAGATTCCAAAATCTCAATGGGAAGAAGATTAAATGGATGTCCTTATGCTAGATTGAGGGGAGCCATCACCGGGGTCTCAATTTCTATGTTCAGTTTTAGAGAATTTGTCCCATATGCACTGGTGTGTTTTAAATGCCAAAGAATGGGACATGTAGCTGCTCATTGTAAAGGAAAGAAAAGATTGCCAAGTTTGGAGGGGTACGTGATTACGGTGAATGTGGAAGCAATGTGAAGCTTAAGTGCTGTAATTGTGGGGAAGAACACAATGCAGCATTGGGTGAATGCCAGGTACAGAGAGAGGCTAGAGAGGTCAGAGATCTGCCCAGTGACATGAGCCTAACAAACAAGCTAAATAACTTCTATGCTCGCTTTGAGGAAAGTAACGCTGAAACATGCATGAGAACAACAGCTGTTCCGGATGACTGTGTGATCATGCTCTCCGCAGCCGATGAGAGTAAGACCTTTAAACAGGTCAACATTCACAAGGCCGCTGGGCCAGAAGGATTACCAGGACGTGTACTCCAAGCATGCGCTGACCAACTGGCAAGTGTCTTCACTGACGTTTTCAACCTCTCCCTGTCTGAGTCTGTAATACCAACATGTTTCAATGAAACCACCATAGTCCCTGTGCCCAAGAACACTAAGGTCACCTGCCTAAATGACTACCGACCCGACCCATGGCATTCATGTCTGTAGCCATGAAATGCTTTGAAAGGCTGGTCATGGCTCACATCAACACCATTATCCCAGAAACCTTAGACCCACTTCAATTTGCATACCGCACCAACAGATCCACAGATGATGCCATCTCTATTGCACTCCACACTGCCCTTTCCCACCTGGACAAAAGGAACACCTAAGTGAGAATGCTATTCATTGACGACAGCTCAGTGTTCAACACCATAGTGCCCTCAAAGCTCATCACTAAGCTTAGGACACAGGGACTAAACACCTCTGCAACTGGATCCTGGACTTCCTGACAGGCCACCCCCAAGTGGTAAGGGTAAGTAACAACAAATCCGACACATCATCAACACGGGGGCCCCTCACGGGTGCGTGCTCAGTCCCCTCCTGTACTCCCTGTTCACTCATGACTGCACGGCCAGGCACGACTCCAACACCATCATTAAGTTTTCTGATGACACAACAGTGGTAGGCCTGATCACCGACAACGATGATACATATTATAGGGAGGAGGTCAGAGACCTGACCATGTGGTGCAAGGACAACAACCTCTCCCTCAGTGTGATCAAGACAAAGGAGATGCTTGTGGACTACAGGAAAAAGAGAACCGAGCACACCCCCATTCTCATCGACGGGGCTGTAGTGGAGCAGGTTGAGAGCTTCAAGTTTCTTGGCGTCCACATTAACAACAAACTAACATGGTCCAAGCACATCAAGACAGTCGTGAAGAGGGCACAACAAAACCTTTGGCGTGGGTCCTCAGATCCTCAAAAAGATTTTACAGCTGCACCATCGAGAGCATCCTGACGGGTTGTATCACTGCCTGGTATGGCAGCTGCTCGGCCTCCGACCGCAAGGCACTACAGAGGGTAGTGCGTACGGCCCAGTACATCACCGGGGCCAAGCTTGCTGCCATCCAGTACTTCTATACCAGGCGCTGTCAGAGGAAGGCCTTAAACATTGTCAAAGACTCCAGCCACCCTAGTCATAGACTGTTCTCTCTACTACCACACGGCAAGTGGTACCAGAGCACCAAGTCTAGGTCCAAGAGGTTTCTAAACAGCTTCTACCTCCAAGCCATAAGACTCCTGAACAGCTAATCAAATGGATACCCAGACCATTTGCACCCCCCCACACGCTGCTACTACTCTGTTATTATCTATGCATAGCCACTTTAACAACCTTACCTGCATGTACATAATTATCTCAATTACCTCAACACCGGTGCCCCCGCACATTGACACATTGACTCGGTACCTGTACCCCCTGTATATAGCCCCGCTATTGTTATTTACTGCTGCTCTTTAGTTATTTGTTGTTCTTACCTCTTTTAAAAAATCTATTTTTAATTTTTAGGTATTTTCTAAAAACTGCGTTGTTGGTTAAGGGCTTGTAAGTAAGCATTTCACTGTAAGGCCTACACCTGTTGTATTCGGCAATAAAATTTGATTTGATCTAGGATCAGTCGTGATGTATCATATGCAGAGGCCGTAAAACAGATTGGTAGAACTACAGTGAGGACTGATGGAGTTTACATGGATGTGCCGGTAGTAAGTGGACCTACTGTCAGACTGATGGAGTTTACATGGATGAACCTGTAGTAAGTGGACCTACTGTCAGACTGATGGAGTTTACATGGATGTACCTGTAGTAGGTGGACCTACTGTCAGGCTGATGGAGTTTACATGGATGTACCTGTAGTAGGTGGACCTACTGTCAGACTGATGGAGTTTACATGGATGTACCTGTATTAAGTGGACCTACAGTCAGGCTGATGGAGTTTACATGGATGTACCTGTAGTAAGTGGACCTACTGTCAGACTGATGGAGTTTACATGGATGTACCTGTAGTAAGTGGACCTACTGTCAGACTGATGGAGTTTACATGGATGTACCTGTAGTAAGTGGACCTACTGTCAGGCTGATGGAGTTTACATGGATGTACCTGTAGTAAGTGGACCTACTGTCAGACTGATGGAGTTTACATGGATGTACCTGTAGTAAGTGGACCTATTGTTGGGGTGGTGCATCTGGTGGTCCTGGCATGGTTTCGAGGCCCATTTAGAAATCTTGTGCTCATGAATGTGTGGTGTTAAAGGACACTGAAGAGACACTGAGGAGAAGGCAAAGAGATAATGCGGGTAACATATGTTACTTTTGGCATTCTGAACAATCCTAAGGTTGGAGTGTTTCAGCATGATATAGATAAAGTTTAATGGGGTTGGGGATGGGTTTTTGGGGGAGGGGGGGGGGTGGTAGAGATTTATTTGGTTTCGAATGTTATTTTCATGATACTACAGAATTGGGCAGATCAAGATTGATAGTACATTCCAGCACAGTAGGTGGCAGCATGCACTTTAAACGTTTGTTTTCGGCCCCCATGATATCATAGAAGAAGAAGATGTGTAGAAGGCGCTTGATATTATGGGGTAGGAGGAAGAATGTTCAACTGAATAAAGGATTTCCTGTTTGGAAGGTCTATCCAGGTGAGGGTGAGAAAGTCACTATCAGGCAGCTACCTGGTGGATAATGGTACAGAACGGAACATGATTAGTCCTCTGTTGTTCTCAATCATGATCAATTATGTTTACTCTCAGGTACAGCCGGATATTGGGAGGTCGTTACTTGCAGAAATGTGCCATACATCGTCAGGAAGCAATAGATGAGGTAGATCGGTGGCCATTAATGTGGGGATTCAGGTTCTCTAGAGAAAACTCAGACAGTGTTCTTTACCAGGAAGAAGGTGAGGTATGCTTGAGCTTGTATGGGAGAAACTTGGAGAGGGTGGGGGCCTTCAGGTTTCTTGGGGTATACTTTGACACTAGACTGACCTGGGCAGAACACATTGAGAGAGTGGTGGGAAAGTGTAAGAAGGTGCTGAATGTCTCATCCTACAGGCATGTTGGGAACATGAGCAAAGACAGAACACAAGCTTTGGGTGGGTAATACCCAGGCAAAGGAGATGGGACTGCATGGAAGGGAGTTTAGTCCAACGGTAGGTTTTAAACCACCATGGCTACTCCCACCTCCAGTAGTTGATCTAGAAGTGTTGAGGAAACATAGAGTGTTGAGCCATCTGATTTGTTTAACAGACATCTGTTGTTGTTTTTTTCCATAACTAAGTAAGTTAGTTAAGAACAAATTCTTATTTTCAATGACAGCCTAGGAACAGTGGGTTAACTGCCTTGTTCAGGGGCAGAATGACAGATTTTTACCTTGTCAGTTCAGGGATTTGATCTTGCAACCTTTCGGTTACTATTCTAACCACTAGGCTACCTGCCACCTCCTGTCCTTGGATATTGTGTATCAGGATTTTGTGGCCATTTACACAGATGGTTCAAAAGATGGTCAGCATTTGTAGTGCAGGAATGTGGGGTGGAAGTCAGGAAACGTATTACAGATCCTATGGCTGTATATACGGCAACATTGATGGCCATACTGTTGGTCTTGCAGTGGGTGGAGGAAGTCAAGCCAGAAAGAGTAGTTATTTGCTCTGATTCATGTGCAGTGTTAATGAGTCTCCAGTCCTTTAGATCACGTAGCAGACAAGACCTGCTTTATGAGGTGCTACAAACCCATTGCAGGATTAGACCGATGGGTATACAGATAAGATTTACTTGGGTCCCAGCCCATGTGGGGTGGAAGGGAACAAGGCAGTTGATGTACTGGCTAAACAAGCACTAAGAAATGGGGATGTTGTAGTTCCAATGAGCAAGGCAGAGGCAAAAATACTGATATGGACAGTGATGGTGCAGAGATGGCAGGAGCAGTGGAATAGAGATACTAAGGGCAGGCATTTATTTCAAGTACAGAGGAAAGTCGGGGAGGGGAGGACGGCAGGAAGGGACAGAAGAGAGGAGTCTATTTTTTACAAGATTAAGGGTGAGACAGTCGGTTAAATAAGACTTAAATGTGACAGGAAAGCATCCAACAGGAAAGTGTGATTCTTGCCAGGAAACAGAGACCGTGAAGCATGTATTGCTACAGTGTGAGCAGTATCAGAGGGAAAGAGAGAGGCTGATATCTAGTATGAGGGAGAAGGGGATACAGGAAATTATTTTAAAGAGTGGATTGAGTAGAACGTCATTAGATATAGTCTCAAATATTTTATATTTCTTTAAGAGCAACGGGGCTGTCAGATAGGATTTAGTTTCTCTCTGTCTCACACTCCAGTACAGTAGGTGGTGGTAATGCACCACAACGTTGGATGCCAACCGCCGATAATCTCCACCGAAGTAGTAGTAGTAGGTGGCGATAATGCAACATTTATTGGATGCCAATAAACTTCACCGAAGAAGAAGTGAGGTATCGCTTGAAAGCTGTCAAAGGGGAAAGAGGCGAAAAGACGTCAACAAAACGATATAGCCACTTCGTAAGTAACTTGTTGCTTAATTATCATCGACAGTTATATATCTGGTATAATACTACAGTACTAGCTAGCTGAGTCACGGGGGGCATTGATTACATACAAAAACGGCACGAATACAGACTTGATTACATAGCTAACTAGCGTTACCAGTCTTAGCTAGTACAGCCGGGTTTGCAAACGTAGCTAGCTAACGTTACTGTTATGTGTTCAGCTATCTTGCTATGATGCCAATGTTATTTATTATTGCTCTGTTATTTAAGATATCCTTGGTAGTTAACTATAGCTAGTATTATTCGAGGTGTTCGGGTAAAATAGCTAACGTAGCTAGCTAATCTAACCTAGCTTGCTGATTTATTCACACTAACGTTAGCTAGTTTTGATCATGGTTTTGAAGCCGACAACAAATTAAGTCTTCTCTCCCTGCTCTGTGGATAAGAGGGCCGAGGTTCAACCCTCACGTTGTCACAACGACATATCAGGGCTTTAAAAGAATAGGACAATCAACATCTCGCAAGATGTAACATTGATTTGATGAAAGACTGCTGCGTGCATCTGTGCATCTGCAACCGTTTACAACTCTCTCGTCAATGCAGGATGTGTGTTCACTTAGCCCTATAAATAGTATGCGAAATTCATTATATTAATAACAAATATTTACATTTGGATGTAATTGTTTATTTATGTTATGCTTTAATAGACATTCATTACACACACAAAAGACAATATGTAAATGTTTATTAGGTTTGCCAGGTCGCAATTGCCAGGTCGCAATTGTAAATGAGAACTTGTTCTCAACTTGCCTACCTGGTTAAATAAAGGTAAAATAAAATAAATAATAATTAGTATCATGAATTTGATCATGAATCTCAGTTCCAATACACAAGTTATTGGACGAAGGTGTCTTATGTATGGGGGAGTACATAAAAAAAATATATATATATTTATAATTACACGTTAAATTGAGACCTTTTTTGTGTGTGTGTGGGGGGGGGGGGGGGGGGTGTAGTGTTCCCACACGGACATATCTCCATGTTACACTGCGTGAATATGGAAGACAGAGGGACCACCTGTGCTAATTAGCTTTCTAGAATGCTCAGAACATCTGTGTGTAACGAAGGAGGCCAGAAACTTACTGAAAGATACTGTTGGCTGCAACTGATAAAGTCGGTTGAAACAGTGCACAGTATGTGTTTTTTGCATTTGTGAAATAATTGATCTGATATGAAAGTAGAGGGCTTTATGGTTCTAGGACTGTATCGCAAGTGACAATTGATTCAAGTTTAGATGGAGTGATGGACTGTTTTGGCTGTGAAAGCCAGTCTACCTCTGAAAATAACATATACGGTCCTTGGACCTCTAGGGGTAACGATATGGGCTAGACTTTGGCATACTGTTTAAACAACATGTGTTCTGTGCAGCCATCAAGTCAGCAACATCAGATTGTTTTTATATTTAGGTAGTGAGTTGGTACATTCTTTGGTTACCTGACATTGATATGGAACAAGATAAATCTTAATTAGCAAAGATTATTTTGTTTTAAAATTTAAACTCTATTGGACTCTACCTGGATGCACCGCACAGGTACATAAAACCTATTTGTAAGTTTGTGTGAGATGAGTCTTACTGTTAGCCAGTGTAGCCTAATGACCCAAGAGAAAGGAATAGCTCTCACCCCATGCTGCCCCTGCAGCCCTGAGTGAACAGGTGTAATAGAGGAGTTTAAACCCCAGCTCCAAAGCCCTGGGTAATCCCCTTAAGTTAACTAGGGAAAGAGTTTACTTTAAATAAACTGCATGCCAAGATGTAAAAGGGATTTTCCTTATGTTTACCTGGGTTTTAATCTAATTATATTTGATGCCATGTGTTACTGACTGTCCTCTGTTGACAGATCAAGACTGGTGTGTGAGAGATTGTTAATAGAAAGAAATACTTTTAATGGTACGTCCCCTCTCAGCTTGTAGGGCTTAACCTCTCTTGGGTACGTGAGACGTTAGCATCCCACCTCTTCAACAGCCAGTGAAACTGCTGGGTGCCAAATTCAAATACAGAAATACTCATTATAAAAATTCAGAAAACAAAACATATTTTACATAGGTTTAAAGATTAACTTCTTGTGAATCCAACCACGGTGTCAGATTTAAAAAATGCTTTACGGCGAAAGCATACCTTACGATTAGTTGAGAACATAGCCCAGCAGACAAATCATTACAAACAGTAACCAGCCAAGTAGAAGAGTTACACAAGTCAGAAATAGAGAGAAAATTAATCCCTTACCTTTGACGATCTTCATATGGTTGCACTCAGCAGACATTCATTTACACAATTTATTTATTTATTTATTTTATTTTACCTTTATTTAACCAGGTAGGCAAGTTGAGAACAAGTTCTCATTTACAATTGCGACCTGGCCAAGATAAAGCAAAGCAGTTCGACAGATAAAACGACACAGAGTTACACATGGAGTAAAAACAAACATACAGTCAATAATGCAGTATAAACAAGTCTATATACAATGTGAGCAAATGAGGTGAGAAGGGAGGTAAAGGCAAAAAAGGCCATGATGGCAAAGTAAATACAATATAGCAAGTAAAATACTGGAATGGTAGTTTTGCAATGGAAGAATAATAAATGTTCCTTTTGTTCGATAAAGTCTCTTTATATCCAAAAACCTCAGTTTTGTTCGTGCGTTTTCTTCAGTAATTCACAGGCTCAAATGCAGTCAAAACAGGCAGCCAAAAATCCAAATTGTATCCGTAAAGTTCATAGAAACATGTCAAACGATGTTTATATTCAATCCTCAGGTTGTTTTTAGCCTAAATAATTGATAATATTTCAACCGGATAAACAAGAAAGGCACTCTCTCGGTCGGACACATGAAAAAGCTCTATGACACTTTAGGGCCCACCCATTCAGACTGCTCTTACTCCCTCATTTTTCAGAATACACGCCTGAAACCATTTCTAAAGACTGTTGACATCTAGTGGAAGGCAGAGGAACTGTAATTTGAGTCCTAAGTCAATGGATACTGTAATGGCATTGAATAGAACTACAAAACCAACAAAAGAAACTACTTCCCGAATGGATTTTTCTCAGGTTTTTGTCTGTCAAATCAGTTCTGTTATACTCACAGACACTATTTTAACAGTTTTGGGAACTTTAGGGTTTTATATCCAAATCTACCAGCATATCATATCTTCTGGGCCAGAGAAGCAGGCAGTTTAATTTGGCCATGCTTTTCATCAAAAATTCTTAATGCTGCCCCCTACCCTAGAGAAGTTAACCGGCTTACTTTGGTGTGCAGATTGATAGATTTGTGAAGATGAATCAACTCTCATTATGATTTTTCAGTTAGATTCTAGCCTATATGATTAGGCTATTTTTGAATGACCTCTGTTGGGGAACGTAGCCTAAAATAAAACATATATGTGGTGGGTGGTTAGAATTGGATGTGAGATTTATTGTAGTCTATACGTGTCCTGCCGCTGTATGCCTAACTGTGCCATTACTCACATGGATAGCCTAAATTGTCTTTGAGCTTTTTCACGGCTAATAGTCACTGTAACGGCATCTAGCCTACCATTAGTGATGATGGCTAATGTACCATGGACTTTGCTACTTTCACACAGTCAGCAGAACTGAGCTTTGTATGGGAGTTGGGGGCAGATATCAAACAGCAGTGTTCTGTTTGTGCCTAGCTTTCATTTAGTCAGTGCTGGCAAGTACAGGATTTTGTGTTAACATTTCTGTCTCTCTATGATGTGATTTTAATGCAGCATCGTTCAAGTATGTAGAGTAATTAGACCTGACTGGTTCTACACACTCCCCTGCAGTATCTCCTCTACCCCTACCTAGTTCCTATATTGTAGGTAATCACGTTTTAGGCTTCTCCATTTTCTTCGCTAGGTTTTTTGTTGTTGACATGTCCAGGCATGTAAGATGCTTTTGTGCAGTAATTAGGCAACATATTTTGTAGCCTGACTAGGCTATTCTATAATACTCAGCCAGGCACAGAATATTAGTAACAGTCTGAATAACAGCTCTCCTGATGGGAATCAACTGGCTGGATATTGTCTCTACAAGAGGCTTGTCTTCCAAAGTTCTGTATGATGTGGCAGGTTGTAATGAGTGGTAACAGCTAACCGAGAGCTTAGTAATCGGCCATGTAGGCCAGTGCTGCTCTGTCATGGGACACAGACCTGCGACCACAGTTCAGCGCTGATGTCAAATCATCCACACAACACGTACAACAGATGTGTTCTTCCTGAGGTTTTCCAACCCCTGATTACAGGGTTTTTCTGATGTCAGGGCAGGCGGTGTAACATTTAGTGTTTGGGGGGGAATCGATGCGCCCTCATGCCACTGCTGTGTGCTCTTAACAGATGAGCTTGGTCACACTCTGGGGCGTCGGACGCAGTGTCCAGTTTTACAGAGCAATTATCAGTATGGAACTGGGCCTCTAGCCCCTCCCCCGTCGTAATATGGATGCTGTTGGGAATCCTATGGGCCAGTGGTTAAGAATGAGTGAGTTTTTGTCACAACCCGGTTCGTGGGAAGTGACAGAGCTCTTATAGGACCAGGGCACTAATAATAATAATAATAATAATAATAATACATTTTGGTCTTTATTTAACCATATTACATATAAAACCTTATTTGTTAATCGAAGATTGTGAATAACTTGTGCTTGAAAGGATGCTCATAACTCTGCAATGTTGGGTTGTATCGGAGAGTCTCAGCCTTAAATCATTTCCCACAGTCTGTGCCTGTATTCCGTTTTCATGTCAGTGCGGGCTGAGAATCCACTCTCACATAGGTACGTGGTTGCAAAGGGCATCAGTGTCTTAACAGCGTGATTTGCCAAGGCAGGATACTCTGAGCGCAGCCCAATCCTGAAATCTGTCAGTGTGGCTTCTGATTAAATTAAATTTTCACAGAACCGCTTGTTGTAATTTTCGATGAGGCTCTCTTGTTCAGATATCGGTAAGTGGAATGGAGGCAGGGCATGAAAGGGTTATAACGAATCCAGTTGTTTGTGTCATCCGTTTCAGGAAAGTAATTGCCCACCCAACTCACTCAGGTGCTTCGCTGTATCACATTTGACATTGTCCATAAGCTTGAGTTAATTTGCACACAAATTATACAATGATGGAAAGACCTGTGTGTTGTCCTTGTTAATGCAGATAGAGAAGAGCTCCAACTTCTTAATCAGCCTCAAGTTTGTCCCGCACATTGAATATAGTTGCGAAGAGTCCCTGTAATCCTAGATTCAGATCATTCCGGTGAGAAAAAACATCACCCAGACAGGCCAGTCGGGTGAAACTCGTCATCATGCAACCAGTCAGACAAGTGAGAAATATGGTCAGTAAAAACTTTAAGCTTGTTTCTCAATTCAAAAAAACGTGTCAATACTTTGCCCCTTGATAACCAGCGCACTTCTGTATGTTGTAAAAGTGTTACATGGTGGCTGCCCCATCATTGCGTTGTGCAGAAAATACATTAGTTCAGGGGCCTTGCTTTAACAAAGTTAACCATTTTCACTGTAGTGTCCAAAACGTATTTCCCTTGGCAGCAAGAGCCTCTCAGTGGATGCTGCCATATACTCAAGTGGCGTCGGGAGCAACTGCTTGCACACGCGTTACCACTCCACTATGTCTCCCTGTCATGGCCTTTCCGCCATCAGCACAGATACCAACACATCTTGACCACCAAAGTCCATTTAATGTCACAAAGCTGTGCAGTACTTCAAAAATATTCTCTCCTGGTTTGCAGAAGAGGATTTCCTCCTTAATTGACCCCCCATAAACGTAACGTACACATACCAGGAGCAGTACCAGGCCCTCCACGTCTGACTCATCCAGCTGTAACAGACACATACCAGGAGCAGTACCAGGCCCTCCACGTCTGACTCATTCAGCTGTAACAGACATATACCAGGAGCAGTACGAGGCCCTCCACGTCTGACTCATCCAGCTGTAACAGACATATACCAGGAGCAGTACCAGGCCCTCCACGTCTGACTCATCCAGCTGTAACAGACACATACCAGGAGCAGTACCAGGCCCTCCACGTCTGACTCATTCAGCTGTAACAGACATATACCAGGAGCAGTACGAGGCCCTCCACGTCTGACTCATCCAGCTGTAACAGACATATACCAGGAGCAGTACCAGGCCCTCCACGTCTGACTCATCCAGCTGTAACAGACACATACCAGGAGCTGTACCAGGCCCTCCACGTCTGACTCATCCAGCTGTAACAGACACATACCAGGAGCTGTGCCAGGCCCTCCACGTCTGACTCATCCAGCTGTAACAGACACATACCAGGAGCAGTACGAGGCCCTCCACGTCTGACTCATCCAGCTGTAACAGACACATACCAGGAGCAGTACCAGGCCCTCCACGTCTGACTCATCCAGCTGTAACAGACACATACCAGGAGCAGTACCAGGCCCTCCACGTCTGACTCATCCAGCTGTAACAGACACATACCAGGAGCTGTGCCAGGCCCTCCACGTCTGACTCATCCAGCTGTAACAGACACATACCAGGAGCTGTGCCAGGCCCTCCACGTCTGACTCATCCAGCTGTAACAGACACATACCAGGAGCTGTGCCAGGCCCTCCACGTCTGACTCATCCAGCTGTAACAGACACATACCAGGAGCTGTGCCAGGCCCTCCACGTCTGACTCATCCAGCTGTAACAGACACATACCAGGAGCTGTACCAGGCCCTCCACGTCTGACTCATCCAGCTGTAACAGACACATACCAGGAGCTGTGCCAGGCCCTCCACGTCTGACTCATCCAGCTGTAACAGACACATACCAGGAGCAGTACCAGGCCCTCCACGTCTGACTCATCCAGCTGTAACAGACACATACCAGGAGCTGTGCCAGGCCCTCCACGTCTGACTCATCCAGCTGTAACAGACACATACCAGGAGCAGTACCAGGCCCTCCACGTCTGACTCATCCAGCTGTAACAGACACATACCAGGAGCAGTACGAGGCCCTCCACGTCTGACTCATCCAGCTGTAACAGACACATACCAGGAGCTGTGCCAGGCCCTCCACGTCTGACTCATCCAGCTGTAACAGACACATACCAGGAGCTGTACCAGGCCCTCCACGTCTGACTCATCCAGCTGTAACAGACACATACCAGGAGCAGTACCAGGCCCTCCACGTCTGACTCATCCAGCTGTAACAGACACATACCAGGAGCTGTACCAGGCCCTCCACGTCTGACTCATCCAGCTGTAACAGACACATACCAGGAGCTGTGCCAGGCCCTCCACGTCTGACTCATCCAGCTGTAACAGACACATACCAGGAGCAGTACCAGGCCCTCCACGTCTGACTCATCCAGCTGTAACGCATAGAATTCACTGGCTTGTATGCCAAGCAATAATTGTTTCAAAACATCTCCTGCCATGTCACTGATGTGTCGTGAAACAGTGTGTTGTTTGATGAAGGAATTGTCTGTGTATTTGTTGTTGTTGCCTTTTCTCCCAGCATTGTCCCAGCCATATCTGCGGTAGCAGGAATAGTTAAGTCCTCCACAATAGTATGGGGCTTGCCTGTCCTAGCCACTCGTTAGCTCACCATATAAGACGCTTCTAGCACCTTCTTATTAATGGTATCTGTTGCTTTTATACATGTCTTACTACTTGAAAGTCATCTTAATTCTCGCCCAAAGAACACCTGTGGCTTATTTTTCAAATTGGGATGTTTTGTTTCTAAATGTCTGCACAAGAGTGACGGTTTCATCGAGTTGTGAGGGAGTACTTTTGCACATATACTGTAACACACTGTCTGAGGAAAGGTACTACTCTCAATATAAGTGAATCCCAAATCAATGTAGTTCTCATCATATTTGTGCATCTTCGATCGTCTAACGTCATTGTCTGTTCGGTGCTTTCCCTGGTAAGGGGGCAGTAGCTCTTCGGCTGCATCAGATTCACAACTGTCAGTGTCCATGCTAGCTGGTCCTTCACATGTCGAATTACTGATGCTAGCATTGGATGTGCTCGTGGAAGCAGAACAACTTGTCATTGACAGGTGCAGGTGTAGTGCTGCTGGTAGTAGCAGTGCTATCAGTAAAGCTGGTATGTGTCTATGGATGCAGGCCTTACTAAATGGACTGCTTGAAAATGTGAATTATTATTAGTGTTTTTTATTTCAACTTTTTTATAGATTTTTGTATTTACATGTGAATCACATTTTTATTCGCCGCATTGCGTGTACCCCTGGGGTACCTGCTATTGAATATCCTCTATAATCTCTCTGTTTCATTTCTAGACTCTGTTGATCTTGGACAAGCATAGAGGAATGGGCTGTGGTCCCATTATAGTTGGATCTACCCCTACTAGTCCTGAGACCACACAAGAAGCCCAGCCCCAGGCCAGGCCCGAAACATGAGATCTTTAACCGCTAAGTAAAGAATGAGGCCTCAGCAACCCCACCCCAGAAACACCATCACCACTACTACTAACATAGTCTGTCACACACCTATTACAACTTAACCCTCAACACATTCCCCCTGCCCCAGGACCAGCTCTTGTATCCCCTTCCTCACCCAACCCCCTACCACCCCCAACCCAATACACTCCACAGAGCAGTTTAGCCCACCTCGAGACTTGAGTCACCAGCCAATCAGCTCCTAGTAGGCTTTGTGCGCCTCCATCGGCGGCCCTCCCCGGCGGTGTGTTGGTGTGCGATGGCGCGGCGGGACGCTGAGGGCTGCCGCCGGGGATTGTGATGTCAGAGCCCGCCAGCCCGGGCGAGAGCCAGCGCGGCGCTCCCAGATTCTTCGTGGGCTGCGAGGACGATGAGAGCGAGGGCCTGGAGGACTACGACGGCTGCAGCATGAGGACCGACATGGAGCTGTACGAGGACGACGAGGACACAGACTCGGTGAGACCACATGAGACGAGACTACACAAGATTACATCAGGCCTCATGATGTCACATATGAATCACCCGCATGAAAGTACATTAGACAACTGGCCCTGATATGGTAACCTCCATTACTATTACAGTTGAAGTCAGAAGTTTACATACACTTTGGTTGGAGTCATTAAAACTCGTTTTTCAACCACTCCACAAATGTATTGTTTACAAACTATAGTTTTGGCAAGTCGGTCAGGACATCTACTTTGTGCTTGACACAAGTAATTTTTCCAATAATTGTTTACAGATGATTTCACTTACTGTATCACAATTCCAGTGGGTCAGAAGTTTACATAATCTAAGTTGACTGTGCCTTTAAACAGCTTGGAAATTCCAGAAAATGATGTCATGGCTTTATAAGCTTCTGATAGGCTAATTGACATCATTTGAGTCAATTGGAGGTGTACCAAGGTCTACCTTCAAACTCAGTGCCTCTTTGCTTGACATCATGGGAAAAACACAAGAAATCAGCCAAGACCTCAGGGGGGAAAAAGTCTGGTTCATGCTTGGGAGCAATTTCTTCCTGAAGTAAGTATAAACACCATGGGACCACGCAAGTATAAATACCATGGGACCACGCAGCCGTTATACCACTCAGGAAGGAGATGCGTTCTGTTTCTTAGTGATGAATGTACTTTGGTGCGAAAAGTGCAAATCAATCCAAGAAAACAGCTAAGGGCCTTGTGAAGATGCTGGAGGAAACCGGTACAAAAGTATTTCTATCCACAGTAAAACGAGTTCTATATCGACATAACCTGAAAGGCCGCTCAGCAAGGAAGACGCCACTGCTCCAAAATTATGTGGATATATTGAAGCAACATCTCAAGACATCAGTCAGGAAGTTAAAACTTTGTCACAAATGGATCTTCCAAATGGACAATGACCCCAAGCATACTTCCAAAGTTGTAGCAAAATAGCTTAAGGACAACAAAGTCAATGTATTGGAGAGGCCATCACAAAGTCCTGACCTCAATCCTATAGTAAATTTGTGGTCAGAACTGAGAAAGTGTGTGCGAGCAAGGAGGCCTGCAAACCTGACTCAGTTACACCAGCTCTGTCAGGAGGAATGGGCCAAAATTCACCCAACTTATTGTGGGAAGCTTGTTTTGAGGCTACCTGATACGTTTGACCCAAGTTAAACAATTTAAAGGCAATTCTACCAAATACTAATTGATCGTATGTCAACTTCTGACCCACTGGGAATTTGATGAAAGAAAATAAAAGCTGAAATAAATCATTCTCTCTATTCTGGCATATCACATTCTAAAAATAAAGTGGTGATCCTAGCTGACCAGGGAATAATTTACTAGGATTAAATGTCAGGAATTGTGAAAAACTGAGTTTAAATGTATTTGGCTAAGGTGTATGTAAACTTCTGACTTCAACTGTAGATACCATCACAATGGAGGCTACAGATATTAGGGATAATTCCACAGCACAAGATCATGTAAGACTGCATGAGACTACTCAACTGTAAAGCACTTTTGTGACAACTGTTGATTCATTTCATTGACTAGTTGGTTGACTGGTTGTAAAGCTACTCAAGACTGTCGTCAAAGTAGCCTAACTCAATAAAGTGATCTCTCAGCCCCCGGAGCGACAGATCGTGGTGGGGATCTGTTCCATGATGAAGAAGTCCAAGTCAAAGCCCATGACCCAGATCCTGGAGCGTCTGTGCAGGTTTGAGTACATCACTGTGGTCATCTTCCCTGAGGACGTCATTCTCAACGAGCCCGTGGACAAATGGCCCCTGTGTGACTGCCTCGTCTCCTTCCACTCCAAAGGTGGAATACACACACACCAACTCTGTTCGCTGATGAAATAACTGTATTCAACTGAATTACCCCACCCATTATTCTATAGTCCAAGAAGTGATTACACATATTTAAACAGTCACATGCACACTACATCATACACACACACACACACAGCCCGTTCTCGTACCACGCTGTGTCAGCATTACTCGTCTTCAACCCATCTTGAGTAATTCTGTCTGACATCACAGCCTGTTTTGACTAATGTAACTAAATTTGCTACTGTTGATTTTAGCAAAGTGTTGGAGAAACCCAGTTGAACAATGTTTGCCCACTCATTTCAATTACTTTCACTTGTCTGTCTTCATTAATGTGTCCCATTCTTGCCCCTGGTGAAGTTTGCACATACTGTGTAGCCTGCGTATAGAATTTGCTAACAGTTGGTGTTGCATTTGAATTTGTAGGATTCCCACTGGACAAGGCAGTGAGCTACGCCAATCTCCGAAACCCACTGCTCATCAATGATCTGAACACACAGTACTACATACAGGACAGGTACAACCAAAACTAGAGATGCATACGGTAGGGTTGTCATGACAACAGTATCACAATACTCGGATTTAGAAGTATCATGGCAAGCTAATAAAACAATAAGCAGACTTCATTTCTTGAGGAAAACAGTCCTGATGTTGGGAAACAAACAGCCTTATTCTGTTACCCAGAGTCACGTGTTTATTATCCAAGTAATAAGACACAATATTTGCCATGTATCGGGACAACCCTAGCGTTCTGTATAGAGGGGTGTAGCTATCACAGAGCATCATGGTGAATACTGTGCTGTTCTGGAGGTCTTATGTGGAATAAGGACCGTATGTTATATTATGGTGATTACTGGTGGTGATGTGTGAGCAGCATTGTTTGGACTGATGTCACGTGGTGAGGTGTGCTGCCTTCGATATACAGCGTTCATGTTAAGTGCGATGGTTGACTATCTCTCACTTGAATGCTGAATGTTATATTTTGTCTGTTTTGTAGGAGGGAGGTGTATCGTATCCTGCAGCAGGAAGGCATCGATCTGCCACGCTACGCTGTGCTGAACCGCGACCCAGATAAACCAGACGGTCAGTGTGTGTTCCCCATAAGTCAAGCGTTGACTGTCCCATCAGGAATGGTCAATATTCTGTCCCTGTCGCCTCTACTGGTCACTCTTAACTTTGTACTGTTTTCACAATACTGAGCCAAGCTTTACTGTAATGTGTTGGGCTGGCCTGGTTATCCATCCACCACAGTTGCTGGAACTCTGCTGGAAAGGACAATGCGAAAATAAAATAACTGAGCCAGTACAGTTCTTGTTCTCGGCCCTGTAGTGTAAATCAGTCATTAGGGTCAAACGGGCTCCAGAATAGAAAGAGGAGTGGGAGGCCCCGGTGCACAACTTGAGCAAGAGGACAAGTACATTAGTGTCTAGTTTGAGAAACAGACGCCTCACAAGTCCTCAACTGGCAGCTTCATTAATTAGTACCTGCAAAACACCAGTCTCAATGGCAACAATGAAGAGGCGACTCTGGGATGCTGGCCTTCTAGGCAGCGTTGCAAAGAAAAAGCCATGTCTCAGACTGGCCAATAAAAGATTAAGACGGGCAAAAGAACAAATCAAAATCAAATGTATTTATATAGCCCTTCGTACATCAGCTGATATCTCAAAGTGCTGTACAGAAACCCACCCTAAAACTCCAAACAGCAAGCAATGCAGGTGTTGAAGCACATTGGCTAGGAAAAACTCTATAGAAAGGCCAAAACCTAGGAAGAAACCTAGAGAGGAACCAGGCTATGAGGGTTGGCCAGTCCTCTTCTGGCTGTGCCGGGTGGAGATTATAACAGAACACGACCAAGATGTTCATAAATTACCAGCATGGTCAAATAATAGGTCTGGGACAGGTAGCACGTCCGGTGAACAGGTCAAGATTCCATAGCCGCAGGCAGAACAGTTGAAACTGGAGCAGCAGCACGGCCACGTGGACTGGGGACAGCAAGGAGTCATCATGCCAGGTAGTTCTGAGGCATGGTCCTAGGGCTCAGGTTCTCCTCTGAGAAAGAGAGAATTAGAGAGAGCATACTTAAATTCATACAGGACACCGGATAAGACAGGAGAAGTACTCCAGATATAACAAACTGACCCTTGGCCCCGACACATAATCTACTGCAGCATAAGACTGGAGGGGTCAGGAGACACTGTGGCTCCATCCAATGATACCCCCGAACAGACACTGGACAGAGGAACTCTGCCCCCCCCCCCCCTTAATGCTTCTAAAATGTTACAACCCTTTCTCAGTAAAGGTAAAGCTGTCAGTTAGTGGTGTCATGATACTTCAATGTCAAAAAAAGAACATGAAGCAGACTCTACTCAATGGTCCTTTTAAGAACCTGCTTTATGTCAAATACTGTGTGCTGTAGCTTGAAGAGTAAACATGTGACCAGCTGTTAGTTTCTAACATTAGGACTCTGATTTCCTCAGGGAATTCAGTCTGCTTAATGTTTTGTTTGCTTGCCATGATACTTTGAGAATTTTGATAAAACAACACTATTCAGTGTATGAGGGCATGGTTGTACGGACTGTCAATGGTATACTAAGACATTTAATTGTCTGTTTTTGAAACTGGGACTATAATGTACAGGTTCAACTGGTTGAATCCTACTATTTACAGTTGAAAGGGCTGACTATCGTCTGAATATGACGATGAACTGACAATATGCACCTGGTTCGTATTCACTACAAACTGAATGGAAGAAGTGGATCGAAACTAGGAGGGGCTACCTGAACTTGTCCAAAAAAAACACATTTTCTTTGTACAATGTTTTTTGTTGCAAAACATTTAGCTGCAGTGTGCACTAATAAATACAACTTTGTATTGGTGTGTCTTCCCCAGAGTGTAACCTGGTCGAGGGAGAAGACCATGTGGAGGTGAATGGGGAGGTGTTCCCTAAACCCTTTGTGGAGAAACCAGTCTGTGCTGAAGACCACAACGTCTACATCTACTACCCCACCTCAGCTGGAGGGGGAAGCCAGCGCCTCTTCAGAAAGGTCACATTCTGATCCCTAAGCCGTTAAACCCTTAAAAAATGACCCCAATACGTTCCTCTGTCTAACCCACATGGGAAAGCCCCTGGGGTAGCTTTTTGACCAGGCATCTTTCTCCCTCACACTTCCTCACCTCCCTCAGCCCCAACCGAAGAGTTCCTCATAGCCATAATAGCACTTATTCTAAAGCACTTTAAGGGTACTTAAAATAGGTGAAGCCACACCAGGCACTCACTCTGGCTGGGCTCATCAACCAGGCAGGAACACGATGACATTAGAGCTGTGTCGACACTTGACATGCAACCTCTGCTATCAGATTACGAAGATCGCATTGAAAGGACAGGTGGTCAGGTGGTCAGATTGCGTTCAGATCTGGTTGACCACTTCAGGAGTTGGTCAGGGATGTATTGTGTGTGGATTTCTCCTCAGTCTGGACGCAATCAGGCTACCGAAAGCGCATACAGTGGGCAACGTCATCAGCAGTCTGCCCATAGGTCTCCAGAAATGGTGTGTTTTTGGAGCGAGAGGCACCTTTTTTCATTAAACATGGGAGGAAATGCATTCTTAGCATGTGAGGAATGTGTTTGCTGGCTTCAAATGCTAGCCAGCTAGCTTATTTAGAAAACACATTTTTGGTTTGGCTAGAGTTATGTTAACCTCTTTGCAATCTCTATAATGTTGCTTTCTGGCTAGTTAGAGGTTAGATACAGTAGTTGGCTACTGCCATCCAGGTGTTGTTATCAGATTTAGCCGGTTCCACCGTTTGCAGAATGCATACATGCATTTGAATATTACGTGGGAAAAGGGAATCCAGACACAATGTGGACACGGTAGACACATTTAAATGTAGGTCTAGAATTCCATGGTCAGAACTCTAATCAGAATACAGAAGCTGCATCAAGTGTAGACACGGCCTAGGTTTTATCTAGTCTGCGTCCCAAATGGCACCCTATTCCCAATATAGTGCGACACTTATGACCAGAGCCCAATGGGCCCCTGTAGTGCACTACATAGGGAAGCAGGGTGCCATTTGTGATGCAGACCTCCTATTCTGACAGTGGGAGGAGAACAACCATCACTTTACTACAACAGTATTTTCAAACGAAGAAAAGGAACCTGTTATTTTCTGATCTGACAGATGGTCCGGATTCAGATATCACCTGTTATGCTACTGCCAGTAGGGTATAACACACACCGTGCATTCGGAAAGTATTCAGACCCCTTGACTTTTACCATATTTTGTTATCTTGCAACCATATTCTAAAATGGATTAAATACTTTTTTCCCCCATCAATCTACACACTGCCCCATTATGACATAGTCAAAACAGGTTTTTAGACATTTTTGCAAATGTATAAAAAAACATGCTTTATTTACAAGTATGCAGACCCTTTGCTATAAGACTCGAAATTGAGCTCTGGTGCATCCTGTTTCTGATGATCATCCATGAGATATCTCTAAAACTTGATTGGAGTGGACATGATTTGGAAAGGCACACGCCTGTCTATACAAGATCCTACAGTTGACAGTACATGTCAGAGCAAAAGCTTAGCCATTAGGTTGAAGGAATTGTTCGTAGAGCTCCGAGGTAGGATTGTTTCAAGGCACAGCTCTGGGGAAGGGTACAAAAACATTTCTGTAGCATTGAAGGTCCCCAAGAACAGTGGCCTCCATCATTCTTAAATGGAAGAAGTTTGGAACCACCAAGACTCTTCCTAGAGCTGGCTGCCCGGCCAAACTTAGCAATCGGGGGAGAAGGGTCTTGGTCAGGGAGGTGACCAAGAACCTGATGGTCACTCTGACAGAGCTCCAGAGTTCCTCTGTGTGAGAAACAAGATTGAACTCTATGGCCTGAGTGCCAAGCGTCACGTCTGTAGGAAACCTGGCACCATCCCTACGGTAAAGTATGGTGGTAGCAGCATCATGCTGTGGGGATGTTTTTCAGTGGCAAGGACTGGGAGTCTAGTCAGGATCGAGGGAAAGATGAACGGAGCAAAGTACATTGATCCTTGATGAAAACCTTCTCCAGAGTGCTTAGGACCTCAGACTGGGTCAAAGGTTCACCTTCCAACAGGACAAAGACCCTAAGCACAGAGCCTGGAGAGACCTGAAAATAGCTGTGTAGCAACGCTCCCCATCCAACCTGACAGAGCTTGAGAAGATCTGCAGAGAAACTGGAGAAACACTCCAAATACTGGTGTGCCATGCTTGTAGCATCATACCCAATAAGACTCTAGGCTGTAATCGCTGCCAAAGGAACTTCAACAAAGTACTGAGTAAAGGGTCTGAATACTTATGCAATTGTGATATTTCATTTTTTATTTGTTTATATTATTAAACTTTTTTCTTTGTCATTATGGGGTATTGTGTGTAGATTGAGGGGAATTTAAAAAATCTATTTTAGAATGAAGCCGTTACCTAAGAGAACGTGGAAAAAGTCAAGGGGTCTGAATACTTTCCGAATGCACTGTAGATGATAGAACTAAAGGTCATGTAAAGATTTTTTTTTTTTTTCTTGAAGTACCCCTTTAAGAATGTTATGACTAAAGATTTTGGCAATGAAGCCCTTTTTCAGATGAACTCGTGGATGAAAAAAACATTCTCTGCATGCATTTTGAAGGAACTTGCTAACATTACCAAAATAGTTTTAGCCCAAGGACTGGAAGTCTATGGTAACTGATAGCATTCTAGGTTATACCATAGACTTTTAGTCATTGTGCTAATGCTAGTCTCTTGAATTTCCTTCATACTTGATGTAGAGACTTTTAAAAATGGTAACCATGAGTTCATCTGACTCTGGGGAATTAGATAAAGGGTTTCATTACCAAAATCCGAAGTATCCCGTCCCTCAGTTGTTTTAAATACTGCCTGAACTGTGATACTTTCAGTCAACTATTATGTTTTCTATATCTAGCTATATTCTATTGGGCTGTTTCCCAGACACAGATTAAGCCTAGTCCTGGACTAAAAAGCAAGCACTTTATAATCCAAGGATGTATTCACTAGGAATGAAACGGAACCAAGCCGACTGGAATGGAACGAAACTGGGATGGACCAACCTTTAGTTTCAAAACATCGTCCGACACTTTGCTACAGTGTGCAACTAATGAATTCACCCCAGGACTAGGTTTCGTCTGGGAAATTTCCCGATAGAATATAGCTATCGTGATTGGCTCTATATGTTCCATATTCTATTTGTATGTGTTTAACTGTACACACCAGTTGTTTGATTATGACAACTGCCAGGCCTACCTCCAGCTCTATTAACAGGCTCTGAGGTGAAATGTCATCTAGGTACTGATCTTGGATCAACTCTCCAATCATAACCTTAACCATTAGTGGGGAAAATGCAAAACTGACCCAAGATCAGCGTCTTCACCTTACAATATTAATAGTAATACATAGTCCTCCAAATATACAACAGCACATTGAAATGATTTTTGACTCTGCCTGTTTTATTCAGTGTGATCTCACCTCACATTCTCAGAGGGCTTTCGGGGCTTTCATAAAACGGACCAATGTTTTTTGTCAGGATTTATAACCATTCGATCCCAATAGCTGATTTTATCACACACATTATTAGCATCCCAGTCGACTGTAGTAAGCTGCTCTGTGTTCTTCCTCTGAAATGGAATAGATCATAAGCGATGTGCAACACTGTCTACTGATGAATGAATCCTAGTCTCTTTCTTTTGACTCTGGTTACAGTTGAGTAGTATGGTGGACGTTCATTCAGTCCTAATGTAATCCTATCGTGTGAAGAGCAGCGTTTCCCAACTGTTTAGTCCACTGGGTGCCGGTTGGTGGGTGGTTTTATTCTGCATTGTAGAATGATTGGTCTGTTTAGTTGGTGGTTCACACCAACAGCTTTCAGTTGATCACAGAGCTAAAGGAGTTTGGGAACCACTGCTGTAGACTGTACGTAGTTCTCCCAGTTCTGACGCTGTTGCCTCTGTCCTGTAGATCGGGAGCCGGAGTAGTGTGTACTCACCAGAGAGCAACGTGAGGAAGACTGGCTCCTACATCTACGAAGAGTTCATGCCAACGGACGGGACAGACGTTAAGGTGTGTGTTATGCGATTGTCAGTCTGTATTTCTGTTTATCTGTCTGTATCTATGCATGTTTGTTTATTTGTTTTATGCGAGTGCACTGTGTGTGTGTGTGTGTGTGTGTGGTGTGTGTGTGTGTGTGTGTGTGTACTACATCTCCATGTGTATGTGTCCTCAGGTGTATACGGTGGGGCCTGACTATGCCCACGCTGAGGCCAGGAAGTCTCCTGCCCTGGATGGGAAGGTGGAGAGGGACAGCGAGGGGAAGGAGATCCGCTACCCCGTCATGCTCACCGCCATGGAGAAACTAGTGGCCCGCAAGGTCTGCCTGGCATTCAAGGTCAGTTATGGCTCAGTTGGTTGTGGGTTCGATTTCCACGAGGTGCTGAGTAGATAGGTGTGAACTATTTGCTGCTCTGGATAAAATCTACATCAAGTGCCTCTGGCTAGGGGCTATGGGTCAACGTGGAATTGGTCATTGATTTGCCCCTCTTCTATTTAATGAGCTGGTACACAGTTCAGACCTGGGTTCAAATGCTATTTTAGATACCCTATCTGTGCTTGCCTGTTGCAATGGAACCAATAGAAAAGTGCAAACCCCACCCACCTAGCACCCCAGGCAGGCTAAAGAAAGCATTTAAACTGTTTGAACCCAGGTCTGACGTACTGTAGCTCCAGGCAGCCTGTTGAGTGCACTCTCAACTTGATCGATCACTTTGATAAGGGAAGTGACGAGAGAAAACAGAACGGAGGCTGAGGTCATATAAAGGAGAATCAACAAATACAGACCCTCAATAAGTACATTTTCCCCCTCTTACCCTGATTGATATTCTTGATAATGCCACCCCCAATTACACTACATGTCATTCCTATCTGACTGTCTTTTCCCCCTGCAGCAAACAGTGTGTGGCTTTGACCTTCTCCGAGCCAACGGTCACTCCTACGTCTGCGACGTCAACGGCTTCAGCTTCGTCAAGAACTCCATGAAGTACTACGACGACTGTGCCAAGATCCTGGGGTACGATGTGCCAGAGGGCTATTTCGGTCATATTGTGTTTTCATAGGGTTACATTATGCCAGGGCTATGCCGGTTCTGCCTCCTGGTCCAACAGGGGCATAGTGTTCTGCCTCCTGGTCCAACAGGGGCATAGTGTTCTGCCTCCTGGTCCAACAGGGGCATAGTGTTCTGCCTCCTGGTCCAACAGGGGCATAGTGCTCTGACTCCTGGTCCAACAGGGGCATAGTGCTCTGACTCCTGGTCCAACAGGGGCATAGTGCTCTGACTCCTGGTCCAACAGGGGCATAGTGCTCTGACTCCTGGTCCAACAGGGGCAGACTTCAGATCCACCCCTGCTGTAGCACAACTGATTAGACTAATTGTGGTCTTTGTTGAAGACTGGTAATTAACCTGGCACCCTCCAGGATCAAGGTTGCCCCCCCCCCCCCCCCCTTCTGTAAGCCAATAACAACTAGTCCAGTTCAGCACAAACTGATTAAAGGTAGCCTAGGGTGTTGTTTGGGACAACTGATCCTGAATCATTTCAAGTTTATTTGTCCAGAGCGACATGTAGTTAGTGAATTCATCTTAAGATAGCTAGGTGGAACAACCACATTTCAGTCATAGTAAGAACATGTTTCCTCAATAAAGTAGCATTCAGCAATGTCAGTGGGGAAACAAATGGTACTACAGATGACTTGCTATTATTATCTCACTAGTTACATAGAAGTTAATAATCCGTCAGAAGATCCAGATGTTTGTAAATGTTGACTGTATGTTAACCATAATGTATTTCTATGATGTGAACTGTGTTTCCTTGTCTTGTCCTCTGCAGTAATATAGTGATGAGGGAGCTAGCTCCTCAGTTCCACATCCCCTGGTCCATCCCTACTGAGGCTGAGGACATCCCCATCGTCCCAACCACATCTGGCACCATGTGAGTCTTACACACACAGACTAGTATGTCAGTGCATATGATCGGTAAAACGTTGCCAAGACAAATTTGTAGGCGCAAAAACTTTGAGGTAGACAAATGTACAGTTTTACTGTAGCCACAACATCAAAACCACTGCTGTCTCAAAGATAACTGGCTTCACTGTGAAGTTTCTGCTTATTTAGACATGCCAGTGATGGGGTAAAAGTCATTACCCCGACCTACCATCATTGTTCACTCATATTCCTTTTTACTGTCACATTCCCTCCAATCAGGATGGAGTTACGCTGTGTCATCGCAATAATCCGCCACGGAGACCGAACTCCTAAGCAAAAGATGAAGATGGAAGTGCGGAATCCCATGTGAGTTCTTTGGTAACCCTGTATGTAAAGTCTAGGTGTAATGCCTTAGATGTCATGATTGTCAAGGACCCCTTAATTGTGTTTAACATTTTTAATTGAGCCTTTTATTTAACTCTTAAATCTTTAAACCATGTCATTAATCCTGACAAATTACCAGTCATTAAGTTTCATGACATCCACTGTTCCATGACAACTCGGCAGGTAGCCTATTGGCCATTAACCGAAACGTCGCTGGTTCGAATCCCAAACAAACTAGATTTTAACAAATCTGCCGACGTGCCCTTGAGCAAGGCACCTAACCCTAATTGCTCATGTAAGTCTCTCTGGATAAGAGCATCTGCTAAATAACTAGTGTCCAGAACATGGAGGCACTACCAGGAGACAGGCCAGTACATCAGGAGACGTGGAGGAGGCCGTACCGCTACCTCCGCCTTTGTGCAAGGAGGAGCAGGAGGAGCACTTCCAGAGCCCTGCAAAATGACCTCCAGCAGGCCACAAATGTGCATGTGTCTGCTCAAACGGTCAGAAACAGACTCCATGAGGGTGGTATGAGGGCCCGACGTCCACAGGTGGGGTTGTGCGTACAGCCCAACGCCGTGCAGGACATTTGGCATTTGCCAGAGAACACCAAGATTGGCAAATTCGCCACTGGCGCACTGTGCTCTTCACAGATGAAAGCAGGTTCACACTGAGCACATGTGACAGACGTGACAGTCTGGAGACGCCGTGGAGAACGTTCTGCTGCCTGCAACATCCTCTAGCATGACCGGTTTGGCGGTGGGTCAGTCATGGTGTGGGGTGGCATTTCTTTCCCTCCATGTGCTCGCCAGAGGTAGCCTGACTGCCATTAGGTACCGAGATGAGATCCTCAGACCTCTTGTGAGACCATATGCTGGTGCGTTTGGCCCTGGGTTCCTCCTAATGCAAGACAATGCTAGACCTAATGTGGCTGGAGTGTGTCAGCAGTTCCTGCAAGAGGAAAGCATTGATGCTATGGACTGGCCCGCCCGTTCCCCAGACCTGAATCCAATTGAGCACATCTGGGACATCATGTCTCGCTCCATCTACCAACGCCACGTTGCACCACAGACTGTCCAGGAGTTGGCGGATGCTTTAGTCCAGGTCTGGGAGGAGATCCCTCAGGAGACCATCCGCCACCTCATCAGGAGCATGCCCAGGCGTTGTAGGGAGGTCATACAGGCACGTGGAGGCCACACACACTACTGAGCCTCATTTTGACTTGTTTTAAGGACATTACATCAAAGTTGGATCAGCCTGTAGTGTGGTTTTCCACTTTAATTTTGAGTAATACTCCAAATCCAGACCTCCATGGGTTGATAAATTTGATTTCCATTGATAATTTTTGTGTGATTTTGTTGTCTGCACATTCAACTATTTAAGGAAAAAAGTATTTAATAAGAATATTTCATTCATTTCAGATCTAGGATGTGTTATTTTAGTGTTCCCATAATTTTTTTTGAGCCGTGTGTTTATTCATTTTATTTATTTATTGTTTTTTACTACATTTGGTATAAAATACAATGTCTTTCTCTCTTCAATAGGTTTTTTGAATTGTTTGACAAATACGGGGGTTACAAGACAGGGAAATTGAAGCTGAAGAAGCCAAAACAACTGCAGGTAACTAAATCGAATGAGCGACCAACAAGCCACACGAGAAGAGGGCATTATAGTTTCAACGTTTCAGTACAAAGGCCTTACTGGTCTTGAGAAAGGCTTTTGTACTGGAAGGTTGATATTATACAAACTATCCTCTTTCCTTGTTTCTTCTATAGTATGTAGCCCTTTAGGGGATATACTTCACTGTTGATCTTTGTCACTTTAGCCAAGTAATAAATAAATTCCTGTCATTTTACATGGCTGACTTTACTTAACTTTTTAACTGTACTTGTGTTTGTGTTAACCACGAGACTGTGGAAATAATTTCCTCCTTGGAGGAGGACAATACGCATGGAAAGTGGATTAGTGTACGTCACATTTTGGTAAAATGTAAACACAACTGTGGCCACTTCGTCATTTTTGGAAACGTGTTACGGTAGCTAGCGCATGAGTGTAGGAGGGATCGTTAGCCAGATGTATTATTTACAGTTAACTTACTTACAGATGCGGTCAAATATATTGGCACTCTTGCGTGATTCACTTTCTTCTAAAATCTGTTAATTTAATTGTTGTTTACATGTGTGTGTTTGATTAACAACTGCATAGGATCAAGAAGATGAAAACAATTGTAAATTGAGATTTTTCTCTTCATTTGACTACATCTGTACTTAGTTATATCTTACAAACTTGGCTAAATGTGCGTTGAAAGAATTAACTTACTTATTTAGCCATCGCACCGCTCTTTGATCACAAATGTATCAATTCCTGTGTTTCGATGGTCAAAGCTGTATGTAGGAATCCCATTTGAGACAACTCATTTCAACTGTTCATTTTGTTTGTGTAAACCACAAGACTGTTAAAATAATTTCCTCAAAGTAATACATTCTATTCCATTTCTCTGATGGCTTTGTCATATGGTCCATTTCCTTTGTGTGGTTAGGAGGTACTGGACATAGCTCGGCAACTGTTGCTAGAACTGGGTGATGGAAGAGAAGACTGTGAGATCGAAGAGAAGAAATCCAAACTGGAGCAGCTGAAGACCGTTCTGGAGATGTGAGTGACATGTCTAACTAGGCAAACGTGTTATTAGGCACACAATCTCACCGTGGGCTTCTTGACTTTCTGGGCCATCGTAGTTCTATCCAAATGTCATCAAAACTAGATTGCGGAAAAATATGAACTGGACAAAGCACAGTTTTGTCTGCAATCACAACGCTGTAAAGTAGTGTATGGAACCTGTAGGTTAGTCCAATCAGATGTAATTCTTAGACATTTGAAAGATTGAGGAAGAGTGAATCAGTTCTCTTTGAACTGGTAACTAGTTTATGATAATGACAAATGATCTACGAGCAGCCAGAACAAAGTTGAGGCTGTTGAAAAAAAAATGTCAGTGACTAACTGGTTCTGCGTTCAACAACACTATCATTGCATAGTCCCTGATTTCCAGGCACGTTTTAGCTAGCTAGACAATGGCAAGTTGGCTGAAGCAGAAACAGACTGACACCCAGGCTATTCAATGCATGATTGACTGAACATGGACAGTCATAACACATGGTTCTCCCTTTTTTTCTATTCCTGTCTTTTCCAGGTATGGCCACTTTTCTGGGATCAACAGAAAAGTGCAGATCACCTACCTGCCCCACGGGCAGCCCAAAACATCCAGCGAGGAGGAAGGTAGGAAGCAGAAAACGGAGGAAGCATTTCACCTCTACTGCTTAGATCACAAGGGGGCAGCTTTCCCCCAGCCACCAGCACCATGTACTATATGTCTGAGTTGCATTTGTGGAAAAAGTGTTCCATCGTAAAACGTCCCTTACGCGCCAAGCCTCCAGCAAGCATCAGTGTCTTATGGTAGCCAGATATCACTTGACATACCAGCAAATAAACACTGGTCTCTAGTAAGAGCTGGGTATCAGTTTCTCACATGAACACATCAAATTGCGACTCTGCTCCAGTTCATAGTCATTGTTTCTCTATCTAGCGCTAGATGTTTGAGCCCTGCATGACAAAAACACTGTTGGTATTGCCAATTAGTGAGTTTTATCACAGAGTGGTAGGTAGGTTTTCTGTAGTTACTTTTGCGTAATCTTCCTTTTTTTTCCATTTTTGTAACAAATGCTTTGTGTGCTAATTTGTAACAAAAGTGTTTTCAATTTCAAACTGTGCTATCAGTGATAGGAATTGTATTAAATGCCCGAGTACAATACGTACTGGTCTCCAACCAAACTCAACTTCACACACAGTTAAAGCCAGCCTGGGCATTCGAGGTTTTACAATAAGTAGGATTGAATTGATTGCTAGTTAAGCTGATGTGTTGTTCCACAGACACACGTAAGGAGTGCCCTTCTCTGCTGCTGGTGTTGAAGTGGGGAGGGGAGCTGACCCCAGCAGGCAGGGTACAGGCTGAAGAGCTGGGCAGGGCCTTCCGCTGCATGTACCCCGGAGGACAAGGTGAGAGACACACACACACCAAAACACTGTTGCCAACTATGTTCACTGAAAAAAACATCTGATCATTGTCTGTCGTTGTAGGAGACTATGCTGGGTTCCCTGGCTGCGGGTTGCTACGGTTACATAGCACGTACCGACACGACCTCAAGATCTATGCGTCTGACGAGGGCAGAGTGCAGATGACTGCCGCAGCTTTCGCCAAGGTAACCATTAAGCGTCACAGGGGTTAGAGGTCAAAGCTCTTTGTGTGTAAATGTGTTTACCTGAGGGTTTGCCTGGCAGGGTCTGCTGGCGTTAGAGGGAGAGTTGACGCCCATCCTTGTGCAGATGGTGAAGAGTGCCAACATGAACGGCCTGCTGGACAACGACAGCGACTCGCTTAGCGGCTGCCAGCACCGCGTCAAGGCCCGTCTCCACGAGATCATGCAGAAAGACCAGGAGTTCACAGAGGAGGACTACGATAGGGTAATTGATTTGATTGAATTCCTGCTCAGCCAATCACCAAGTGCAACCGACCTGGGTAGTGTTCAGGGCACACCGTAGTAAAACAAAAACAGGCTTGTAGATAGTACCTGCCCATTCACTCCGCTTCGGGAAGTTTTCATTGGTTTTGTGGCTCAGGTATCAAACTCGGGTCGTCTGTGTGCCCTAGCCTAGGCATTAGCTTGGGGAGCTGACATGAGTCTTATCAGGCCTAGGCATTAACTTGGGGTGCTGACATGAGTCTTATCAGGAAAGCATAGGTAGATCACCATACTTGCATCCATTACAGACACAAGCTGTGAAAAAGAAATAGGCATTGTTACAAAGTCTAAAGTAAATCTAGCCTCCGGAAGGGCTTAATCCTAATGAGGTTTGCCAGGGGAAACAAACTCCCTTTTCCACAAATCCTTTCTGAAGCTTTTAGTTTCCTTTTTAATGCGTCTTACTGAATGGGAAGGGACAGAAGCTAGGCTAAATCAAGCTGGAGCTAGGCTAAATCAAGCTGGAGCTAGGCTAAATCAAGCTGGAGCTAGGCTAAATCAAGCTAGAGCTAGGCTAAATCAAGCTGGAGCTAGGCTAAATCAAGCTGGAGCTAGGCTGGAGCTAGGCTAAATCATACGTGAGTGAGATGATGTATAGAAACTAGTAATTGCTACAGGAGGGTGGAAATTGTTCTGCTATGTTATTGCTCTGCTCTTTGATCATTCTGGGCTTTGTAATTGGTTGTAATGAAAGCAAAGCGGATTTAGATGTTTTAAGCTGTTCATTATTGCATAATGTTCTTTAGCGAGTTGTGTGTGTGTGTATCCATCCATCCAGCTGGCCCCTACAGGTGCATCCTCTGTGGTTAATTCTATGAGAATTGTGGAGAACCCTGTGATGACATGTGACCAGGTCTACACACTCATCCAGAGTCTCACCTCCCAGATACGCAAGAGACTAGAGGACCCCAAATCTGCAGGTACACCCTTATGTTAACATAGTATAGCACTGTGATGGTGTTATTTCAGCTCGGTACAATGTTGAACGCTAACCATACATTGGCAATCAATACAGCACAAGGCGAGGTGGATCTGCTGCTACTCTCTGTTATCTATGCATTGTCACTTTAATAACTCTACCTACATGTACATATTACCTTGACTAACCGGTGCCTCCGCACCTTGCCTCTGTACCAGTACCCCCTGTATATAGCCTCCACATTGACTCTGTACCAGTACCCCTGTATATAGTTTCGCTATTGTTATTTTACTGCTGCTCTTTAATTACTTGTTACTTTTATTATTCATTTTTAGTTTTTTTTAACTGCGTTGTTGGTTCGGGGGTTGTAAGTAAGCATTTCACTGTAAGGTCTACCTACACCTGTTGTATTCAGCATTTCACTGTAAGGTCTACCTACACCTGTTGTATTCAGCATTTCACTGTAAGGTCTACCTACACATGTTGTATTCAGCATTTCACTGTAAGGTCTACCTACACCTGTTGTATTCAGCATTTCACTGTAAGGTCTACCTACACCTGTTGTATTCGGCATTTCACTGTAAGGTCTACCTACACCTGTTGTATTCAGCATTTCACTGTAAGGTCTACCTACACATGTTGTATTCAGCATTTCACTGTAAGGTCTACCTACACCTGTTGTATTCAGCATTTCACTGTAAGGTCTACCTACACATGTTGTATTCAGCATTTCACTGTAAGGTCTACCTACACCTGTTGTATTCAGCATTTCACTGTAAGGTCTACCTACACATGTTGTATTCAGCATTTCACTGTAAGGTCTACCTACACCTGTTGTATTCAGCATTTCACTGTAAGGTCTACCTACACATGTTGTATTCAATGCATGTGACTAATACAATTTGATTTGATCTGTACCAATCCCAGACTACTGTGTTTCTCCTACCTGCCCTCTACTTCCTCTTCTCCTCCATCTCCTTTTCTTCCTCTCCTCCTGACCGTCAGACCTGCAGCTGTACCACAGTGAGTCTCTGGAGCTGATGCTGCAGCGCTGGTCCAAGCTGGAGCGGGACTTCCGGATGAAGAGCGGCCGCTACGACATCAGCAAGATCCCGGATATCTACGACTGCGTGAAGTACGACGTGCAGCACAACGCCACGCTGGGCCTGGAGGACACACTGGAGCTGTTCAGGCTGTCCCGAGCCCTCGCCGACATCATCATACCACAGGTGAGGGGGGGAGGAAAGGAGGGGTGGAGTGGATGGATGGAATGGTGAGTGGAGAGAGGGGTGGATAGATGGAGTGGAGAGAACTGGGTGGGTGGGTGCCTGGATGTTTGGAAAGATGGATGGATGGATACTCTGCAGCTGTTCAGATTGTCACACGCCCTCGCTGATATTATCATACCACAGATGAGAGAGGGAGAGTTGGGTGGGTCAGTTGTAAGCGGTAGATGGATACTCTGGAACTCCACAGGCTGTCAGAGGCTCTGGCTGACATCCTCATACCTACTGTTGATGGATACCAGTCACTGTTTATATGCTCCCAGACTTTGTATATAGCAACGCTCTGACCACTGTGTGTCTTAGGCAGGGAGTAATTCTCACGACTTGTGTATTCTCCTCAGGAATACGGCATTAACAAAGTGGAGAAGCTGGACATAGCGTACGCCTACTGCCTACCTCTGGTCAAGAAGATCCAGCTGGACCTCCAGAGGACCCACGAGGATGAGTCAGTCAACAAACTCCATCCACTGTGAGTCTTGACTCGCAGGGCAGCAATAGTCAAGTTGCACCTAGACGCTGATTTAAGGTCAGTTGCGTTTCCTCTCTGAATGTTTAAGATTTGGAAAGGGTGAGCTGATCCTAGATCTGCATCTATAGGCAACTGCAACATGAAGTTGTGGCTCAGTCAATTATGTCCCACATATGTCTTTGTTCACACGGTCCATGTTTGACGGCAACTTAAATAAAACATTGATGTTCTGTTTCTCTGGCGACTCAGGTACTCTCGAGGAGTGATGTCACCAGGTCGCCACGTGCGGACACGTCTGTACTTCACCAGCGAGAGTCACGTCCATTCTCTACTCAGCACCTTCCGCTACGGAGGCCTGCTCGACGTAAGCACACAACTACCACAGAGGAACTACGGTTACCTAGAACTACATTTCCCTGAACAACAGCAGAACTACATTTGATCCAATAATTGGTGTGTGTGACAGGAGGAGAAGGATCAGCAGTGGAAGCGGGCGATGGACTACCTTGGTGCCGTTTCTGAACTCAACTACATGACCCAGATAGTTATCATGCTGTATGAGGACAACAACAAGGTAGTGGTGTGTGTTTCTGTAGTAGTTGTGTGTCTGTTTCCCTTTCTTTCACTAAGCTCTCTCTGTGCTGTGCCTCAGGACCCGTCGTCAGAGGAGCGTTTCCATGTGGAGCTTCACTTCAGCCCTGGGGTCAAAGGTTGCGAGGAGGAGGAGAAAGCACCAATGGGCTTCGGCTTCCGTCCCGCTTCCGCAGAGGTAAATGTTTAATGTCTGGTCCTAATGTTAATCTAATAGGATGTTTTCACATATGAAAGTCACTGCCCTGGTTTGGTTTTGAGGCATTTTTGAGAATTCTACAAAATATGTAATGGTTTAACAAGAACTGAAAATAACCGTTTCACGGTGCAATTTGCAAGATGTACATTCTACATGACTTAGCAAGCTAGCTTGTTTATAACGGGCAGAAGTTTAACGCTACTCGGGCTGCCGTGTCACAAAGCCTGGTACTCTGGTCCTGGATCTTGAACCCACCACTCTGGCAGGTCCAGGATTCATTCAACCAAGGTTTGTTTGAGTTTCACACATGCTTTATAGCGCGGATCAGGGTACAAAACAATCTAGCTTCCGGATCATACAGGGAAATGTGAAAGTGCCCATAGTGGTACATCAATGCCCTGTGAAGTGTGGGAATGGTATATTGTGTTTTTTAAATGTGTTGTGTGCACGCGCCCCATGTCTGTGGCACTCTTCTTCCTGGTTCAGAATGATCAGAAACAGACAGACCCTGGCAGCTTGGAGGATCTATCACGTGACGAGCCCGACCGGGCCCTACCACTCTCTGAGCCAATGGGCATCCACCGGAGATCCCCTCTGATTCGCAACCGCAAGACTGGGTCTATGGAGGTAAAATCTCACACACACACACACACACACACACACACAACCTTCTATTGTCAATAAAGCCAGGGGTAGGAGTAGTTGTAGTGATAGTAGCAGCAGCAGTGAAAGATGAGACAAGGATTGCAAGCATCTTTTGACTATAGAGATATACTATAAGACTTTTGTGTTCCGTGAGTTAGGATGCATCCATAAGCCAGGGCTTTCCTGCTGTGTTGTTGCTCTGAGTTACTTGTCTGTTTGGCAGAGGTCACATGTGGTCCTTCAGTCTGGCAGCCAGTGATGGAGATCTGTGTATGGTGTCAAATGCTCTGAATTTGCTCCTTACCATATAATGTGCGTGTCACCCCAGGTCCTGTCGGAGACGTCTTCATCCAAAGCAGGCAGCTACCGTCTCTTCCCCTCCTGCTCTCGCCAGTCCCCTGAGATGAAGCAGAGTGGTCTAGGTGGGTGTCTCCTTCCTCTCTGCTCCCTAACACGCTCAGATCTAGGATTAGTTTCCCCTCCCCCAATCCTAGCCTTAACCGTTAGTGGGGGGAATGCAAAATGAACCTAAGAGCAGCGTCTAAGGGCAACTTTACCCAATCCTTCCCTTACACTGTAGCTATGGTAACTGTGTTTACCTATATCACCCCAACTGTCATTAAAACCTATGGTGGTAGAGGGAGGGGTGGCATTGGTGCTCTCACTGTCTATTTCTGATATAAATCAACCTGGAGTTAGATACTGTGCTAGAGGCCTAGCTAGGTACTAGTTCCGTGTATCTCAGTTTGTAGAGCATCGCGCTTGAAACGCTAGTGTTATGGGTTTGATTCCCACGGGGGACCGGTATGAAAATGTATGCACTTACTACTGCTCTGGATAAGAGCATCTGCTAAATTACTAAAATGTCAAATGTACTATGGACAATAGTACAGGCCTAGCTAGGCACATGCGAACCATGCTAGAGGCCTAGCTAGGCACATGCGGACCATGCTAGAGGCCTAGCTACTGTAGGCACATGCGGACCATGCTAGAGGCCTAGCTACTGTAGGCACATGCGGACCATGCTAGAGGCCTAGCTACTGTAGGCACATGCGAACCATGCTAGAGGCCTAGCTAGGCACATGCGGACCATGCTAGAGGCCTAGCTACTGTAGGCACATGCGGACCATGCTAGAGGCCTATTCAAGTGGTAGCCAGGTTTTCGGTTTTAAGATTGTAGGGATGTGTAGTTATCTTGTCACTGATTTTCTTTTCTTTTTTTTTATCAGAGTTTTGGTAAAAATGTATGTTTTTATGATTAACCATCCTAATGACAATTCTTTTGAGTTTCCAAGTGCATCTACTCAAATTTTGGATTTTCTAACAATTGAGAAACTTACTTTGAACTTACCTGTTTGAATGCTAATATTAGCTTCATAACATTGAATCAGCTGGGCCATGAACACCATATTAGGAAGGAATAGGGTTCCATTTGCTCAATGGTGTTTTCCTGCTTTTTGAATGGAGGTCAATGGAGAAAGATTTTAAAAACTGATTGAATGGCTATTTTTACCAGGTAGGCACCAGCAACTTAAGTAAATAAATTACACACAAACAAGAATCACTTGCCTCCAATCAAATTAATTAGAATTTTGTGTAATTTAGTCCAGGCCATAATTACTTATTTTACAAAAGAAGACAATTAGATTTTTCACTTCAAAGTAAAATTATGTGCAGTTGTAAACATACACGTGTGCACAAAAAATGTCAACTTATTTTAGAAGAAATAGTGAAGCGTGCAAAGCTGCCAATATATTTGACCGACATGTACCGACTTAAACCCATTTCACACCACTCATCTGAGCCAAGCTGAGCCATGCTGGCCTGGTTACGCACCCACCATAGTTGTTGGAACTGTGCTGGAAAGGATCATGTGAAAATCACAATCTAAATATAATGATAACATTCCATTTAGCAGATTATTTTATCCAAGGTGACTTACAGTACAGTGAGTGCCTCCATTTCTTATGCGTGTGAGTGATACCTTTAGGAATTGATCCTACGACCTTGACATTGCTAGCGTCACTCTCTTACCAGCTGAAGCACATATTATCAGAGCCAGTAAGGTCTGGTCGGAGCGCTATTGTGAAAAGGGTATTAAATAAGCCTAGTGGCGTTAGGAGTCGGGATGTTGAATGACCTTGGTATGGGGAGTCATGTGACTATGTAGAGAAATGCTAATTCTTATGTAGGTGACCAAACTATTGTTAAGGGGGGGCTACCACTTAGAGTTGAGCCTGTGGGGTCCCCTACAGGATAGCTCCCGCATTACACTAATGGCCAAAACCAGCGCACACACACATGATCTCCGTTGTCTCTGAACGTTGAATGCCCGAAGAGGATTCTACGATGACGGACAGACTACTGAGCCAATGGCGGAAGACTACAGACTACACCCCAGATGAACCAATCCAAAGATCCGATCTTCCAGAATCAACCTACATTCTTTCCTATATAATAGTGGTGTACTGATTGTAACGGTCTCTTCTTCGTCTGCGCTTCCGTACGAACCAGCGGGAGAGCCGTAATTACGCTGTTCTAGATATCTTCACTCTGAATAAACTGTAGCTTGTCATACAATTTACCACCTTGTCTGAATCGATCCTTGACCGACTCGTCCGTCTACATACCTAATTACTAACAACTACTACACCTGGGTTCAAACACTATTTGAAATCTTGCAAATACTTGTGGTGTTAGCTCTAGTCTGCCTAGAGTGAGTGCCAGATGTACGCGGTTGTATTTATACATTTAAAAAAAAATGTAATCTTTATTTAACTAGGCAAGTCAGTTAAGAACAAATTCTTATTTACAAAGACGGCCTAGGAACAGTGCCTTGTTTGGGGGTAGAACGACAAATCTTTACCTTGTTAGCTCGGGGATTCAATCTATCAACCTTTGGTTACTGGCCCAATGCTCTAACCACTAGGCTACCTGCCGCCCACGGTTTCCACTTTAAAACTGTTCTGTTGGTTCCTTTGCGCCAGACAAGCTCAACAAGCCCAGATACCGTATTTGATAGGATTTCAACCCAGGTCTGCTAAGTACCTCTCTCCCCTCATGCTAACTGAGTCAGAGCATTGTTTGAATAACTGCATGTTGTGTTGTGGTGACTAAATCCCCCACCCCTCCCACAGGATCTCAGTGTGCGGGACTCTTCAGCACCACTGTCCTGGGAGGCTCCTCTAGCGCCCCCAACCTGCAGGACTACGCACGCACACACCGGAAAAAGTTCTCCTCAGGCAGCCTGTCCTATAAAGACGGTATGTGGCCAAGATCCTGTTTCTAATTCCTCTAGCCTAGAGAGACACACTGTTTCTAATTCCTCTAGCCTAGAGAGACACACTGTTTCTAATTCCTCTAGCCTAGAGAGACACACTGTTTCTAATTCCTCTAGCCTAGAGAGAGACACTGTTTCTAATTCCTCTAGCCTAGAGAGAGACACTGTTTCTAATTCCTCTAGCCTAGAGAGACACACTGTTTCTAATTCCTCTAGCCTAGAGAGACACACTGTTTCTAATTCCTCTAGCCTAGAGAGACACACAGTGGATGGGTATTGTTAGACCTGGGGTGGGCAACCCTGGTCCTGCATACCCTGTGGCTATCTAGGACCATGGTTGTCTAACCCTGCATTAGACTGCTGGTCACCAGACCTCCATACCATCCCTCACATTGCATAGTCGCACACCAAGCAGAGCAGGTTTCCCTTCATGCTTGTAATGCACCTTGGTGCTTTTCACGCTACTGAGCTGAACCGTACTGAGCCAAACTAAGCTGAGCTGGCCTGGTCACATCCACCGTAGTTGCTGGAACCATGCTGTAAAGGAGAAATATGAAAATAAATTATCCAAGCCAGCACAGTTCGGGGCGGCACGATAGTGTGAAAATGGTCATTTCTAGCCAGTAGCCAAGTTGTTGTCTTGCCAAGACCACGATGTAGCCTGCATTGATACACGTAGAAACAGTGTTTCACCCAGGTTAAGGAGCTTTGACATTTTTGGAATATGGAACATAAGTTTGTCAGTTGACGATGGCATTTCTTCCTTAAAGACTAGCAAAGCACAAAGCCTGAAAAGAACAATTGGGGCCACAAGGTAGTAGCCACAGCTGAACACATTCCCTTAGAAACCCTGACCTAAACCACATGTTACACCACTGTTGTGATCTCATTTGTTGCATGGTTCATATATGTTTCACATGGTCTTAAGCTATTTACACGCAATAAGGCTAACGGAACACTTATCTAACTCACTACTGTAGGTATCCTGCCTCCTTCAATATGAACCTGCTGGCACATAGTGCTGCAGTATAATTAAGAAATATCTGTATAGACTTCATGTGAAATATCTGTAGTGCTTCCATATCAAGTGTCCAGTAGAAACTAGGCTAAATGTCAAAGCTGTATAAATTATCTTCAGTTGAATGGAGAAATAAATAATCTGTAGGCCTATTTATAATGTTGACTTGTAAGACATTCTAAATGGACTTGTAAGACATTCTAAATGGACTTGTAAGACATTCTAAATGGACTTGTAAGACATTCTAAATGGACTTGTAAGACATTCTAAATGGACTTGTAAGACATTCTAAATGGACTTGTAAGACATTCTAAATGGACTTGTAAGACATTCTAAATGGACTTGTAAGACATTCTAAATGGACTTGTAAGACATTCTAAATGGACTTGTAAGACATTCTAAATGGACTTGTAAGACATTCTAAATGGACTTGTAAGATTTATTTATATATGCATATTTTCAAATGATTTCTAGAACGTTCCCATGGTTTCCTGATCAGAGTTGAATGTATTTATGAGACTCGGTCAGCAGATGGCTCTGGAGCTCTAGTAGAAAGTCCCAGTAGTTTATTTAGCAGAAGTCCCATTCAATGATGAACACAGTATGCTATTGTCCATACTCTTACTTGGCCATGTTTGCTCTTACAATACGCATATATTTGCATATATGCACATATTTGCGCTGATATCACGACGCACACATATGAGTGATTAGGCCATTCTGTATTTGGATCTGTTTGAGCCTAAATGACAGTTTTCTTATGGATAGGACGCCCTCGTCATTAATTGCTGTCATTGACGGTCAAGAGATGCCATTTTGTGTTTACCTGTACATACCAACTTTACGTAGTGGTCAAGCTTTTGAGCTGTTCATTGTCTTTTGTGTTGTCTAAACCAGCAGACATGGGACGACAAAGCTGTCTGTAGTTGGCTGTCCACATGGTGTCACTGTGATGTTGTCATAGCTGTTTTTCTATTGGGCTGCCATCTTCTCGGTTGTCTTGTTGCGTCTCACTCAGTGTCGAGTCACACTCATCATGTCTGCTGTTCCATTAAGTCTATCATTTGCGTCCTTACTCTTGTTACTGATCATGAAAACATCAATTGGAGATCACTGTGATCTTTGGTGTTCTCATACATAGTCCCTTTTGAAGAACCTATATTGACATGATTAGTGCTTGTGTGTGCATGCATGTGTCTGTGAAGCTGGCCTTCCAGAAACATGATAGTGTTGAGCAGTACTTTGCTGCTGTCAGTCTTGATGCTTTGTTACTTCAAACAATACTCCAAGCTTTTGATATGGTTTGCCCAGCACCGTGGCACACCTGGAGGGCTGATAACCTAATTCACAATGGAATGGGCAAGCTAAATCAAATGCATCATATCTCTTCCTGTATTTGGGATGCAACACATCTGAAGGGAGTGGTTGGTGTTGGGGTGTGTATAGGCCTACATCATACGTACCACTAAATGTCCCTAATTGTTGTCAAGATGGGAAATGGGTTTTTGTCTTCCTTTTTTTGTCTTCCATCTCCTACATTTCCAGCCGTCTCATTTTGTCCTGTCACCATGAGAGATTTTCATCCAATGTGCCTATAATTTGATCATGAAAGTGTCCGCACTTCTAACACACATGTCAGTTATAGCCCATCTAGCGTGGTCCTACAAAAGATCCTGCCTGTCTGTCCCTCTTATGTCCCTTTTTTAAATCTTAACTCTTCTTAGAACCACAAACACTTCACATGGAGTAACTTGTGGACTTTTCTGCTATGGCCCCTAAATGCTTCCCACTGTACCCGAACGCCAGAACTATTTCAAGAAGAGTTTAACACCCCTCCCACCAAGACCTCCAGTGTACACACACAAACCCTTTGCAGGTGTTCTGTGACCGATGGTAACACTAGTGACCTTTCTCTATTTCCTCAGAGTTGTTGTCTATGCCGGCAGTAAAGAGATTTTCTGTGTCGTTTGCAAAGCATCCGACTAATGGTACGTCTGCTTCTTTCCGGTATATTTCCACTTCTCCACCTCCGTTTGTCTTGCATGTCTTTGGAAATCTCTCTTTATTTGTACATTTCGGTTCTACTTCACGTGGCCGTTACTACCATGTTTCCCAACACTCTGGGGTTTTTTGTTTTTCTGCTGCCTACCCATTCACTTTATCACTACCCCACATTCTCTTTGTTACAACATGGTCACCCTCACCTAATGATTCAATGTTTGTCAGTGAAGTGTGTGTGTGTGTGTGTGTGTGTGTGTGTGTATACACATCTATTATTTATGTTGACGATGTGTATTGAAACCATCTCTTGAAAACACCAACCAAAAACCCTTCCCCTGTTTCTTGTGACTTCAGTCCCCACTATTCTCATTTAATATTCTGTATTGGCAACCTAAGCTACAGCTTATACCCTACACTTTTGAATAGGTGACTGGATAACTGAATAAACTGTCTTGACTGGGACAGAACGATTGGCGGTTGCTGCTAAACGGGGAAAGGGTTCATGTGGTTTTTTGTTTTGTACCAGGTATGGTTGTCATGATATGGATAAATCTGCATATGACCAATGTGTTTGCTTGTGCTTGTGAAATACCTAGCTTATTGTTTTCCAGGACCTTTTTCAGTACCTTGGGCTTTTGAACACTTTCCTTGAGACACCGGTTATATTCACTGGGTAGTGGGCACCAAACAGAAGTCAAATGTTTTTAAACAGAAAATGAGAATTCTAATCACTCTTGTTTTTATGAAAAGATGTTCCTCCTGGTTGGGTCTACAAGCTATGTAGTGAACGTTTAAACATGATCATTATATTGGAGGGGTTTAGACATTTTCTTTGCAACACTGTCAAGGAAGAACTGGTTTTCAAGATAAATTTTGGAAGCTCCTCTATCCAAAGTGTGCATGCATTTTTGTGCAAGTGCCCCCAGGAAGAATCAAACCCACACTCCAAGCACCATGCTCTACCAAATAAGCCACACAGGCAACTACAACACAAAACAGACTGCTGTGTATCAACTGTATATTTCAGAGGGTCTATGTAGTGTATCCTGCAGGGCTCTCCTACCCTGCTGTAGGTTTTCATTCCAACACCTGGAATTAAGGCTTTTATTTACAGTCTTGCCTTTGTTGCAGTCAGGAGGAACTCCATGTCCAATCACTAAATACCTGGAGAAAATGATAATTAGATTGACACATGAAAACAGTAGATTACCTGCTCTGAGCACACTTCACACTCTGGGGTCCAGTATTCTGACTGTAGGGATGTTGGTTAGGGACAGGTGTACTTTACCACTGCCTGTGGGGTCCAGTATTCTGACTGTAGGGATGTTGGTTAGGGACAGGTGTACTTTACCACTGCCTGTAGGACCAGTATTCTGACTGTAGGGATGTTGGTTAGGGACAGGTGTACTTGGGTAACTGCCTGTGGGGTCCAGTATTCTGACTGTAGGGATGTTGGTTAGGGACAGGTGTACTTTACCACTGCCTGTGGGGTCCAGTATTCTGACTGTAGGGATGTTGGTTAGGGACAGGTGTACTTTACCACTGCCTGTAGGACCAGTATTCTGACTGTAGGGATGTTGGTTAGGGACAGGTGTACTTTACCACTGCCTGTAGGACCAGTATTCTGACTGTAGGGATGTTGGTTAGGGACAGGTGTACTTTACCACTGCCTGTAGGACCAGTATTCTGACTGTAGGGATGTTGGTTAGGGACGGGTGTACTTGGCCACTGCCTGTGGGGTCCAGTATTCTGACTGTAGGGATGTTGGTTAGGGACAGGTGTACTTTACCACTGCCTGTAGGACCAGTATTCTGACTGTAGGGATGTTGGTTAGGGACAGGTGTACTTTACCACTGCCTGTGGGGTCCAGTATTCTGACTGTAGGGATGTTGGTTAGGGACAGGTGTACTTTACCACTGCCTGTAGGACCAGTATTCTGACTGTAGGGATGTTGGTTAGGGACAGGTGTACTTTACCACTGCCTGTAGGACCAGTATTCTGACTGTAGGGATGTTGGTTAGGGACAGGTGTACTTTACCACTGCCTGTAGGACCAGTATTCTGACTGTAGGGATGTTGGTTAGGGACAGGTGTACTTTACCACTGCCTGTGGGGTCCAGTATTCTGACTGTAGGGATGTTGGTTAGGGACAGGTGTACTTTACCACTGCCTGTAGGACCAGTATTCTGACTGTAGGGATGTTGGTTAGGGACAGGTGTACTTTACCACTGCCTGTAGGACCAGTATTCTGACTGTAGGGATGTTGGTTAGGGACAGGTGTACTTTACCACTGCCTGTAGGACCAGTATTCTGACTGTAGGGATGTTGGTTAGGGATGGGTGTACTTGGCCACTGCCTGTGGGGTCCAGTATTCTGACTGTAGGGATGTTGGTTAGGGACAGGTGTACTTTACCACTGCCTGTAGGACCAGTATTCTGACTGTAGGGATGTTGGTTAGGGACAGGTGTACTTTACCACTGCCTGTAGGACCAGTATTCTGACTGTAGGGATGTTGGTTAGGGACAGGTGTACTTTACCACTGCCTGTGGGGTCCAGTATTCTGACTGTAGGGATGTTGGTTAGGGACAGGTGTACTTTACCACTGCCTGTAGGACCAGTATTCTGACTGTAGGGATGTTGGTTAGGGACAGGTGTACTTTACCACTGCCTGTAGGACCAGTATTCTGACTGTAGGGATGTTGGTTAGGGACAGGTGTACTTTACCACTGCCTGTAGGACCAGTATTCTGACTGTAGGGATGTTGGTTAGGGACAGGTGTACTTTACCACTGCCTGTAGGACCAGTATTCTGACTGTAGGGATGTTGGTTAGGGACAGGTGTACTTTACCACTGCCTGTGGGGTCCAGTATTCTGACTGTAGGGATGTTGGTTAGGGACAGGTGTACTTTACCACTGCCTGTAGGACCAGTATTCTGACTGTAGGGATGTTGGTTAGGGACAGGTGTACTTTACCACTGCCTGTAGGACCAGTATTCTGACTGTAGGGATGTTGGTTAGGGACAGGTGTACTTTACCACTGCCTGTAGGACCAGTATTCTGACTGTAGGGATGTTGGTTAGGGACAGGTGTACTTTACCACTGCCTGTGGGGTCCAGTATTCTGACTGTAGGGATGTTGGTTAGGGACAGGTGTACTTTACCACTGCCTGTAGGACCAGTATTCTGACTGTAGGGATGTTGGTTAGGGACAGGTGTACTTTACCACTGCCTGTAGGACCAGTATTCTGACTGTAGGGATGTTGGTTAGGGACAGGTGTACTTTACCACTGCCTGTAGGACCAGTATTCTGACTGTAGGGATGTTGGTTAGGGACGGGTGTACTTGGCCACTGCCTGTGGGGTCCAGTATTCTGACTGTAGGGATGTTGGTTAGGGACGGGTGTACTTTACCACTGCCTGTAGGACCAGTATTCTGACTGTAGGGATGTTGGTTAGGGACAGGTGTACTTTACCACTGCCTGTAGGACCAGTATTCTGACTGTAGGGATGTTGGTTAGGGACAGGTGTACTTTACCACTGCCTGTGGGGTCCAGTATTCTGACTGTAGGGATGTTGGTTAGGGACAGGTGTACTTTACCACTGCCTGTAGGACCAGTATTCTGACTGTAGGGATGTTGGTTAGGGACAGGTGTACTTTACCACTGCCTGTAGGACCAGTATTCTGACTGTAGGGATGTTGGTTAGGGACAGGTGTACTTTACCACTGCCTGTAGGACCAGTATTCTGACTGTAGGGATGTTGGTTAGGGACAGGTGTACTTTACCACTGCCTGTAGGACCAGTATTCTGACTGTAGGGATGTTGGTTAGGGACAGGTGTACTTTACCACTGCCTGTAGGACCAGTATTCTGACTGTAGGGATGTTGGTTAGGGACAGGTGTACTTTACCACTGCCTGTAGGACCAGTATTCTGACTGTAGGGATGTTGGTTAGGGACAGGTGTACTTTACCACTGCCTGTGGGGTCCAGTATTCTGACTGTAGGGATGTTGGTTAGGGACAGGTGTACTTTACCACTGCCTGTAGGACCAGTATTCTGACTGTAGGGATGTTGGTTAGGGACAGGTTTACTTGGGTAACTGCCACCATTGGAGCCAATGCTGCTGGAGAGCAGAGTCACTTCTGGAGAGTAGCAGGTTCTGGAGAAGACCACCTGTTCATTTGGACTGTGTATTCTATACTGCGCTGCCTATGGGATCTCAAAGCAGAAGTTGAAATACTGTACATAGTCTGTCTGTTTAGGACTACTAGGATACTCAGTCCAGTTCAATGAGAGATGGCCGTGGTCATTTGTTGTATGGCTACTTAGGTTCATATTCCCTATCACAGCCAGAAAAGGTGAGGAATATATTCTGCAATGGTTATAAACATTTAAAAAATAAATGCATTCCTATGTCTGATTTTTGTTTTGGATTCCCCCCCCAAAAAGAAGATTTTCCGCTCTTTTCACTAATGGAAAATGGCTGCCTCTTGTTAGATTTTCCAGTTTTTTTTTTTGTTTTTTGGATAAGAGTGTCGTCATATCCTGTATTTGCACAAAGTTTGCGGGGAGGTAAGAAACTGTCTCACTCAAATTTCGGGGTATATTTTGTGCATACCAAACGTTTATAAATGAGGGCCCTAAAATGTAATTCCAGTACATGAACACAGCACCTAATTGCTTTTATGGGATTTTTTTTAATGACAGTCATTTCATTTTAAGCAACTTGTGTCAATTCACAACTGTGTGTGTATATATTGACTTTGATAGGGACACAGGATGACACGTGTGCTGTGGCTGTTCCCCCTCTGTGGTGGCCTGTGTCAGGTACAGTAATGAATGAGGCTAAGGTTTACATCCAACTGCAGCTTTATGCAACCTGTCAAACGGGATTGATTGTACAAAATTATTGTGACACTGCAAAAAAACGCTATGCACGCTGGACCGCTTTCGTGTAGTGTGTTTTTATTGGACACCAGATTGAGTTATTTTCTCTCTAGGATTTGAATGTATTCACAATGACACAAACATATTTGACATATCTAAGCATGTGTAGCTCCACGTCTCAGCGTTTTGAACGTCTTCAGTTCTATCACAAATGCTCCTATGTGGTCTCTCAATTTGAAACTAGTCAATGCTGTTAAATGAAATGCATTAAATAAACGCAATATTGTCATTTCCTCTGTGGATTTTCATTGGATTTGTTTTTCTGTCTTCTAAACCTATAGACTGTATCCCAGAGCTTTTTCCATAACCAAGATGAGATTACAGTGGAGCCATGTGATACGCTATTCTGTCTTTCGGAGTTTGAGGCGTTTCTCTCTGTCAATGCTTGGGACAGTTGGATGGAGCAGATTTTGCTGAAGTCTTTGCAAACCTGTGGGATGATTTGGTTGGATGGGGTCTGCTGAATGTTGCTTGAAGGTTTTTGTCATTTCTGGTAGCTGGTCCAGAGCATGGAGGAATGGAATGGTTGACAGGAGAAGGTTGGCTGTTAGAAATAGCAGTAATTTACTGTACCTCCAAGTCACCCCTTTCTGTCCGCACAATGGGTGATACCTCTCCCCCTCCTGCCAGTCTCCCCCTCTGTCCACACAATGGGTGATACCTCTTCTTTGTCCTTCCCCCCATTACCTCTGCTGTGTCATTCATCCACTCCCTCTCCTAATTTTACCCCCCCCCCTTACTATCCTCCTATTCTTCTCTTCCCCCTCTACTTTCTATCCTCCTATTCTTCTCTTCCCCCTCTACTTTCTATCCTCCTATTCTTCTCTTCCCCCTCTACTTTCTATCCTCCTATTCTTCTCTTCCCCCTCTACTTTCTATCCTCTTATTCTTCTCTTCCCCCTCTACTTTCTATCCTCTTATTCTTCTCTTCCCCCTCTACTTTCTATCCTCTTATTCTTCTCTTCCCCCTCTACTTTCTATCCTCTTATTCTTCTCTTCCCCCTCTACTTTCTATCCTCTTATTCTTCTCTTCCCCCTCTACTTTCTATCCTCTTATTCTTCTCTTCCCCCTCTACTTTCTATCCTCCTATTCCTCTCTTCCCCCTCTACTTTCTATCCTCCTATTCCTCCCATCTCTGCCTCCCCTGCTCCATCCGTCCTATCCTCTCTCCTCCTGTTCCTCCTTCCCTAGAGCCCTTGGAGGAGCACCACGTTGCCCAGCTGTTGAGGCGCTTCTCCACTGATGCCAGCCTGTGCCGCCCTCTCTCTCTGGACGGGGCGCTGGCCCACCACCTCAACCAGTGCTCCTACCACCTCCGCCTCTTCCGTAACTGGCTCATCTCTGGCCAAGACCCCCTAGAGTACTTCTACGGTCAGCCCCCCAGCCCCTCTTCAACCCCCTGCCCTCCTATGCCCTTTAAACCCTCTGCTGTACTGCTTGCAGATCTGAGGTTTCGTTTGGTACTGGTGTGCTGCTAGTTACTGCCGCCGCAGTTGACTTTTGCCGCTTTGCCTTCAGGGGTTTGTTTGACGCATGCTTGCCTGCGACTTTTGGGAGAGCGGCTTGTCATTGGTGTGGTTTGGTGTTTTCAGGTGTCTTGCATTAGTTATCTTAACTGAATCTTATTTTCTCCCTGCAGTTCAGTTCTTATTTGATCTTGCTTCTTTTTAGTGCTAATGGTCTTAATTTGAGTGACTGTTGCCAACGTAAGATCTTTTGAACCAGGACCTGGCTGCAGTTTGGAATGTAGCTGAGCTAGTGGATGGATGTTGTCAGATGCTGTTTGTCTGAAATGAAACCCATTGTGTTGTATGAAACTGCACAGCCTGTGACTAGATCACTTGTCTGAGATTAAACAACTACCGAGGTATTACTAGAAAATGACAATTACATATCAACTAGTTTCTGGTTAAAATGACATTAGTTCAACCAGTTTTGCCCACTAGGATGTTCCTGATACAACATACTCACACCGTGTGGCAGTTCAATTTTGCATAGTAACAGCATCCCTGTCTGGTTGGTGTAGACTTTGGTTAATGCTTTTCTATCCAATAGAGTGAACTTGGTTGTAAACTGTTTTTTGCGATTGATGTGAAATGTACACGGATTGCAGTGAACAGTGAATGGATGGTCTATCAACTGGACTGATTTGTTGCTTTGTAGACACCTTGGGCTGTATGATCTGAAGTGTTCCGGTGCTTTACTGACTGTCAATAAGACCCGTTTCACACTACTGAGTCCAGCTGAACTGTACTGCCCTGGTTACACATCCACCATAGTGAAGAAAATATTCAAACCAGTACAGTTTGGGTCAGCACAGTAGTGTGAAAGACGGCGTGCATGTCTGTCTTGCTTCCTGGATATGGTTTGAGTCGTGTGTCCACTACAATGGATAAAAATGTGTTGTACAGTAGACAGAAAGTGTACCCAAACTCGCTTCAACCCAGCCTGGACAAAAAAGGGAATCGACTGAGGGACTGGAAAATCCCAAATAGCATTTCTTACCCCAGGACACTTCAGCAGGTGACAATGTATAAAAAGGAGGGCTCTGTGTCTGCATTGATCTGAGTATTTATTTATTTATGGGACATATGTCGGCTTTGGGCGCCTTCTTCAGAGGCTTGGGTAGGAAACTCACCTATATAGCTGAGCCATGATTAATACTCACATAGTGCTGTGTGATCGCATCTTTATTCTCCTGTTAGTGTCCAGGGGTAAGGGATGCTTTTTGTGTTGTACAGTCGTCTTGAATGAGATGTGTCTTGTACAGTAGCAGTCTAAAGTTTGAACACACCTACTCATTCAAGGGTTTTTCTTTACTCTGCTGTCCAACTCATCCCAAACCATCTCAATTGGGTTGAGGTCGGGGGGTTGTGGAGGCCAGGTCATCTGATGATCAGCACTTCATCACTCTCTTTCTTGGTTAAATAGCCCCTACACAGCCCGGAGGTGTGGCTTGGGTCGTTGTCCTGTTGAAAAACTAATTATAGTCCCACTAAGCGCAAACCAGATGGGATGGCGTGTCGCTGCAGAATGCTGTGCCTTGAATTCTACATTGATCACAGACAGTGTCACAAGTAAAGCACCCCACACCACCACCTCCATGCTTCACAGTGGGAACCACACATGCAGAGATCATCTGTTCACCTAATCTGCTTCTCACAAAGACACTGCGGTGCAGCAGAGGTAACTTTCCTGCTCTTGCTGATCTTGCTTTCCTGTGGCGGTCCTCATGAGAGCCAGTTTCACCATAGCGCTTGATGGTTTTTGCAACAGCACTTGAAGTAACTTTCTAAGTTCTTGAAATTTTCTGCATTGACTGGCCTTCATGTCTTAAGGTAACAATGGACTGTCATTTCTCTTTGCTTATTTGATCTGTTCTTGCCATAATATGGAATTGGTATTTTACCAAATAGGGCTATCTTCTCTATACCTCTCCTACCTTGTCACAAAACAACTGATTGGCTCAAACGCGTTAAGAAGGAAAGAAATTCCACAAATGAACTTTTTAACAAGGCACACCTGTTAATTGAAATGCATTCCATGTGACTACCTCATGAATCTGGTTGACAGAATGCCAAGAGTGTGCGAAGTTGTCATCAAGACAGAGTTCCTCCTTTGAAGAATCTCAAACAAAATACATTTTGATTTGTTCAACACTTTTTTTTTGGTTGCTACATGATTCCATATGTGTTATTTCATAGTTTTAATGTCTTCACTATTCTACAATGTAAAAAATAAAAACCCTGTAATAAGGTGTGTCCAAACTTTTGACTCATCCTGTATGTGGTTACATGAATCAGACATGTCCAGTGTCTGCCCCCAGTATTGTTTTGTGTGGAAACCAACCATAACAGAAATACACCATAACAGGAATACAATGTAATATTAGGGCAGTGTTCACCTTCCACCTCTAGTTCCAGAGAGTTATCCAGTGTGCAGGCTTTGGTTCCAGCCCAGCACTAACAAACAAATGGAACTCTGTGATCAGCTGATGACAGTGCAGGGCTGGAACAAAGCGGTCCACATCCATAACTAGGACGGCCGGTGATGACTGCAGTAGGATGAGTGACTGTCCTTGGGGACTGGGGAGGTGGTTTTGGCTGTAGTAGTGGTCCTGCCTGCTCCAGAGACCCCTCTAACCACCTCTCCTAGCCCAGTCTGACTGAAGGGTGGTGGGGCTGCGGGCCTGGGTCTTTCCCCTCTCTGACTGCAGGCTTTGAAGGCTGCTCCATGGTGCCCTCCATCTACCCACTGGAGACGTTGCACAACTCGCTGTCCCTCAAGCAGGTGGATGAGTTCATCACCGCCGTGTGTGAGACTGGTGGAGATGCCCACTCCAGGACCACAAGAGGTAATGGACTGTTACACACACACACACAGGAAAACCACATGGAAATGTCTTGACTAGACAGATATAAGATATCACTGGTTAATGAAATGCTTACTGGATCACAGCCCTGGGTCCACCGCTCTCCTCCTCACAGTCCTGTGTCAACCGCTCTCCTCTCTCCTCACAGCTCTGTCGGCCATGTTTGACTCTCAGAACCAGCCGCCGGTGGACTCCTACATGCCTCAGAGAGTCCTTTCCTCCTCCGTATCCCCCCGACAGCGCTCTGACAGACCTCCCTGGTGTGAGTGTCCTCTTTCATGTAATTCATTTACCTTTTTAGTTTGACCAGTTAAGTTGTTTTTAGAGTTGCAATGGGGAGTATTTGAGAGTGTTGGTTTGGGTTGGTATCTAGCATCAAATGACTGTCAGTAGGTCTTATTCTGGTGTGTGTACATGTACATTCCAAAAAGTGTTTATTAGAAGTTGGAGTTGAAATTTCTAATTTTAAGGCTTACATGTAATTGCCTACCACAGTATCCCTAGGCTCCACTGTCTGTGGGCTATTTAAAGGGATTTACTACTACAGTGGCCCACCACAGCCTGTGTTGACTATCTGGGTTTCCAACCCTCTCCCTCCGCTGTCTTCTATCATCTTCTGTAAACCACTTATTTCCTGATCTTCAGAGGTGTGATCAAGGACAGAAACGTTCTGTGTTTTAATGGTGGTTTTGTTCTAAGTGAAATCCCCAGGTACCATTTTTTTCCTTAGCGGTGGGTAGGTTTGGCTTTTTTATGTGCTAACTAGCTCAGTTCTTTCCTCTCTGGTCATGTCTTTCCCTGCACTCAATTGTAACCTATTAGCCACAATTTCAATATGATTAACATTACCTTAGTAAACATAATTGAATTGATAGATGACTGATTGCTTGGTACATTGATTAATTGATCATTTGTTTGGTCTCTGCAGACAGCAGCGGTCCGTCCAGTACAGTGTCCAGCGCTGGCCCCTCCTCCCCCACCACGGCAGACGCCTCCCCCCATTTTAGCTTCAGCGACAAGACGCACTTCACCCCCGAGAACAGCGAGGAGATCCACTCCTGCCATCACAACACAGTTCAGCAGGCCCCTACTGCTGGCCCCCAAACCCTCAAATTCTCCAATCCCACCAGCCCCATGGAGGACCCGACCACCCCCTGCCAGACACCCCCAGAAGACAATCCTGAGGCCCCAGCCACCCCCAGCCACCTGCCCCTGAGTGGAAACTCTGAATCAAGGCAGGAGGAGCCAGGCGAGTCCCCTGCTTCAACTGAGGCCACTTGCGGTGAAGTTCCAGACCTCAGCCCATTGAGCCCGTCATCTTCCCCACTGGCAGACCTCTCTCTGGGCCTTTTGGATGGATACCTCCCCGGTTCTCTCCCGGTGCTCCTGGAGCTCCGAGAGAGCGGCAGTGAGGCAGGATCCAGCGCACAGACGCCCCAGTCCCCAGAGGGGCCTGACGAGTTCTTTGACACCCAGGAGACGACGGAGATGTGGAGGGGCAGCACGGGGAGCCTCCCCCATCCTGGGACGCCACTTGAGGTGGGAGCCCCTCACGCGTCAGAGCCCTAGGTGGGGGCTCAGAGAACCAGAGAAGGAGCCTAGGTCTTCTAAGTGGCTAGAAGGAACTAAGGTAGAACTTCTAGGGGGCTGGAAGGAGTCTTCCAGGAAGCCCTTCAAAAACTCTCCTCTGCCAGTTCCATGTGGTGAACCCCCAGTGGAGCATTCTAGTGACCTAGTCTAAGACCAAGGCCCTGTGGCTTGTAACTTATGTCTGGTGAATAGTGGATCAGGCTGCTGCTTCTTAGTACTTCTCTACCCTGGTCGTGTTCATGAGACACAGAAACTGAGAAAAAGGGAGAGGACTTCCTGGACTTGTCCATTAAGATACGCACATTTTCCATTTCCGTTTTAAAATGTTTTCCGTGGCATGCCATAATGAACACGACCCCAGTCTCTATCCCACAGCTGTCTGTGAACCAGCCGTTGTAGGAGAACTCAGTGTGACCATAGAACTACCACCGAGTACAGTACAACATCCTTATCATGACTGTCATGTATGGATGTTTTTGTCCCTGTGTCTGATAGAAAGCCACTTGTTCTGAAGTGAACCTTTGATGTTGCTGGTGTAAACAGTCTATAATGGGTGACATCTTCTATCCACTGAACAGCCCTCAGTGTGCACCATCTTCTAGCCACTGAACAGCCCTCAGTGTGCACCATCTTCTAGCCACTGAACAGCCCTCAGTGTGCACCATCTTCTAGCCACTAAACAGCCCTCAGTGTGCACCATCTTCTAGCCACTGAACAGCCCTCAGTGTGCACCATCTTCTAGCCACTGAACAGCCCTCAGTGTGCACCATCTTCTATCTACTGAACAGCCCTCAGTGTGCACCATCTTCTAGCCACTGATCAGCCCTCAGTGTGCACCATCTTCTAGCCACTGATCAGCCCTCAGTGTGCACCATCTTCTAGCCACTGAACAGCCCTCAGTGTGCACCATCTTCTAGCCACTGAACAGCCCTCAGTGTGCACCATCTTCTAGCCACTGAACAGCCCTCAGTGTGCACCATCTTCTAGCCACTGAACAGCCCTCAGTGTGCACCATCTTCTAGCCACTGAACAGCCCTCAGTGTGCACCATCTTCTAGCCACTGAACAGCCCTCAGTGTGCACCATCTTCTAGCCACTGAACAGCCCTCAGTGTGCACAATTGTGGAGATCTCGCCAAAAATAACTGAAACAACATTTCAATTTGACAGGTGGGCTCGCATATTGCATCATGTACATCGCTACATACATACCATTTACTATAGCTAGAATTGCAGCATGTCCACCAACTCATGGACATTGTAAAAGGAGATGGTTTGAGAGACATCCCATTTCAAGTATTGTGAGTAATACGTTTATTTTTCCTGCTGGGAAATGTACATGTCAATGTCATCAAGTCGTTTTGAAATGCATTTTCAGTTGGCTACTTTATTGCAGTATATTGAAATCATGGTCTTGTCACACATTGAAATGATAAATGCACCACATGACTGGTCTGTGACATTTCACCAAACAGAAGATGTCACCCTGTGTGTCTCCCCAGTTCTCCTATTCTAGGCTCTCCTCTCCCTGTGATGGTCTGTAACACCGTAAAGGTCTGTTCACTTGATATGCGCCACAACTGTATTGCATCGAGCCAACAATAGCCACGGTAGGCTCTTTCTTGTTACTCTGATCTTGCGCTGCTCCCGACCAAGCAGCTCTCCACACCTTGTGCCAATCAAGAGAACAGGCCTTAGAAACTCCTGACCAGCAGCTGAGGTCTTTTCTTAGGGGTAAAGAAGATCTCCACTACATGTGTGGTGAGATTTATTATTTCCGTTTCCTCTTTTGAGATTCAATATACTCAAATCCTAGCCTGGTCCCCCCCCCCCTAGCATGGTCCCCCACTGCACAGATGTAGGATCTTAATTTGAACCAGTTTGCTACAGCAGGAAAATCATCCTGCAGGAACTGGAAATGTGGATTATTATTAATGGACATTTGTGTAGGGAGTCATTTGATACATTTTTAGGTGGAAATCACAAACTTCAGAATCCCTTTTAAACATCAAATACACTACAGAATTTACATTTCCTGCATTGCAGGAAAGTTCTCCTGCAACATCGTGATCAAATGAAGATCTTACATCTATGTGCTGTAGCTAGCTCTTCTATTGTTGTCAAGCCATACATGTTGTCACGACAATGAACGCAAACACACAGGAGTTGGCTAAAGCACAAACGGACTGGAGCACCAGGCTACTATCCCTGTAGCCCCTAGTCACTTCCCCTAGCCCCTAGTCACTTCCCCTAGTCACTTCCCCTAGCCCCTGAAGGACCTGCATATAGGAGGGAGCAGTACTCTGCTGACTAAAAATAATCCACGTTTGATTCGATCACAACTTGTGCACTACTTTTTTTTTGCCAAATTCCTTAAACCTCAACTACCACTTTAATATAAGTAATCTTATAGAAACCATATGAGGAGAGATCTATATTTAACTTTGAATCCTAGTGAGGTGATATTTTTAATGCAGAGCCATCAGATTTATTAACAGTTATAACTTGTATCATAGCAACTGTATATTTTTGTAAAAGATCACCTCAAACATTACTGTATTAAGCAATCTTTTTTTTTTCACTGAACAAAAGAGGTCGGGGTATTTTTGGATGGTTCTCTGTGGTTCCATTGCGTTAGACAGTTTTTGCAGGGCCTGTTCTGTGTGTGGACTGTTATCTGTGTGTGTGTGTGTGTGTGTGAGAGAGTAAATGAGATTCTGTATTTGACTATTGGGGTTGGTACAGTCGTATCGTGATGTACTGTAGAGATGATTATTTCTGTCACGTAACACAATTTCATGTCAGTCAAAGAATGAACAACACTGCTGCTGCATAGAGGCAACATTAACACTGTAATCTGTCATTGTTTCAGTGGACATTTACAGATGTGTCAATCTAAACAATGAAAGTATATCTGATTGTGTGTAATACCTCTGGTCTGTGTCTCTGGCCTACAGTAGTGGTTAGTGTTGTCTGTTGTAAAGGATGCTAAACTACACTGAAGTGCTGTATCTGTTTGGTTTGGAAAGAGTGATTCATTTTGTGGCAACTTTTTGAAGGAGATGGAAAGTGAGTAGATAAAATGAAATAGCATAATGAAGAATTCCCTGTTTAGCTGCTATGCACTTCTAAACTCTTCATGAAGGCTTTATGAATGAAAAATGCACTTAAATGCTTTTGGAGCTCTCAGTGATTTCAGCCTTTTTAACTTAAAAGATTCAGCTGAGAAAACGCACTCTGCTTTAATTTCTATGCTATTTGCTGTGTGGGGTAATCGGCTCAATGGCTCTATGGTTTCTACAAATGCAGCTTTATTTCTCTGAATGATGTTCTGAATAAAATGTCCTGTGAAATGATATTTCTCCCACTGTGTGGATTTGAATTACATGGCATGTGAGTACATGGCTGTCTAAGGAATGACTGGCCTTTGTTCATATAACCAGGCTTTTCCTGTTTTATATTTGTGAGCATCTGGACGGGACACAACGATTCCACAACAACCAAAAGACAGTATGGTGGATTGTACTTGCAGTACATCGCAACCCTTTACCAGCAGATAACAATATGGTTTACATTGACAATACTTGTGTCTAGATAACATGGCTCAAATCATATATACATTTTTATGAAATCTAAATTGTGATTTGAATTGGTATGTTGGTGGCAGCGAGCGGTGGGTTATTGACTGATTGGGTCTACAGGGGTACTTCCCATCCCACAGTAGGTCAGTGACGTGAGCACTAGCATTTTGTTAATGGTGTCATCCAGCCCAGTAATGTCATTGGGGTAACAACTGCCAGATGCCTCGTGCAACAGGGGCCTGTTCAACGAAACAGAATGTTCTGATAAATGTGTTGTCTCATGTACCATTGTCATGTCTACAAAACAAAAATATAAACGCAACATGTAAAGTGTTGGTCCCATTTTCATGAGCTGAAATGAAACAACTAAAACCAGAAAAAAAGTAATGGAACAATTACATTTTTTAAATACGATAGTCTTGGAGAACAAACGATCAGGGTTCATAAAAAATGTCATGGCATTGAATTTGTTCCAATATTTGAGTCACATTCTCTAAGAACAAGGCAAAGCCATGAGAAAATGTGTATTATTGAAGAAAACTGGCTTTCAAACTGAATGTGTTCTCAGCCGCATGGTGCGGCAGGTAGCCTAGTGGTTAGAGCGTGGGGACAGTAACCAGCAGGTAGCCTAGTGGTTAGAGCGTGGGGACAGTAACCAGCAGGTAGCCTAGTGGTTAGAGCGTTGGGACAGTAACCAGCAGGTAGCCTAGTGGTTAGAGCGTTGGGCCAGTAACCAGCAGGTAGCCTCGTGGTTAGAGCGTTGGGACAGTAACCAGCAGGTAGCCTAGTGGTTAGTGCGTGGGGACAGTAACCAGCAGGTAGCCTAGTGGTTAGAGCGTGGGGACAGTAACCAGCAGGTAGCCTAGTGGTTAGAGCGTGGGGACAGTAACCAGCAGGTAGCCTAGTGGTTAGAGCGTGGGGACCGTAACCAGCAGGTAGCCTAGTGGTTAGAGCGTGGGGACAGTAACCAGCAGGTAGCCTAGTGGTTAGAGCGTGGGGACAGTAACCAGCAGGTAGCCTAGTGGTTAGAGCGTGGGGACAGTAACCAGCAGGTAGCCTAGTGGTTCGAGCGTGAGGACAGTAACCAGCAGGTAGCCTAGTGGTTAGAGCGTGAGGACAGTAACCAGCAGGTAGCCTAGTGGTTAGAGCGTGGGGACAGATACCAGCAGGTAGCCTAGTGGTTAGAGCAGTAACCAGCCGGTAGCCTAGTGGTTAGAGTGTTGGGTCAGTAACCGAAAGGTTGCTAGATCGAATCCCCGAACTGACAAGGTACAAATCTGTTGTTCTGCCCCTCAAGGCAGTTAACCCACTGTTCCTGAGCCGTCATTGTAAATAAGAATTTGTTCCTAACTGACTTGCCTAGTTAAATAAAGGTTACATTAAAAATAACCACGACATCGTCCAATTTAATATCAATAAAAGCCTTTATCCCTTGAAATGCTGTCAGCTGCTGACTCAGCAGTCCAATGCTTTTAACTGTATAAGTGTTAACAGCAGGGGAGGTGAGTTAGTTTCCGTCTACTGCTCTGTATTGTCCTCATTGCTCCATTGAGAGTGGTCAGGTGGGTCGTTCTTCAATTGCTATGGAATTTTGAAAGAAATGTACTTACTTTTCCAATTCCAAATACTTACTTTTCCAATTCCAAAATTACTTTATTTTAACAATACATAAACAAAGTTTAGCAGTATAAAGGACTTGTATTATGTTTTATCATTGATAACCAGTTCAATACTCTGTTCAGCAGGAAAAAATGATGTGTTGGAAACATCGTAAAAAGGTTTTTAGGGACATCCTGATCCGGGAACTAGATAAAAACCTCTAGGAGACTAAGACAGAGCGTTCTAAAAACGTGAATTAAACAAACTCCTTCAAAATGGCATTGTAACTGTTCAGTGAGATTTGGGCCAACCATGGAATAGATAACCATCTGAAATGCTACTGTTGGACCAATTGGCGGCCACCTGACATTACCCCATTGCCCAGTACTGGCAGTTGGAACACAAACACACAGGAACACTGCTCCACATTCATTCCATTTCAGAAAAGAGAGGAGAAAAGGAAGAACAGGCTCCGGCTACATCTGTTGGTCCTACTACATCGAGCTCATGTGACCCTGCGGATGATGTCATAATTGTTGCCATTCAGCGTGTGCCAGCTGGGGTATTCAACAGATCGCTGCTCATTCGCCAGCCGCTCAAAGCACGGATTGTACCCCGAGTTTGCCTCACGACAATGGCTGATAAATTGTGTAAGCACAGTGGCAGAGTATTTGATCAGATCAATTCAGGCACAATCTAGACCTATTCCAAATACTAATTATACAGATAGAATAACTGCTCTGTTGTAGATTAACTGTATCTTTCCACCATGTCAGTTTTACAATGCAAACACTCATCACTGTAACTGATCTCAGTGACAGTAGAAAAAAGGGCCTTACTGTCTTCAACATTCCATCCCTTGCCTAAATTATGGAAATTCCCCCCCACCCTCCTAAAGACAGACACTGGTGTGCTGCCAAGGCTGGCCAATCTGCACATTGTCCCCCTGTCCATACCTCCTTTCATATGCAGAGGGAGATTATTCAGGGTTCAGTCTCCCCTTCATCACCACAGCATGACGACATCCCTAAATTCACCGTGACATAATCCCCAAATTCACCATGACATCATCCCCAAATTCACAGGCATGTTGGGATACAGACGTGGGGTCCTCAGCCAGTGCTATTATACACAAGGCTATGGCTGTGTCCCAATTCTCCCAATCTCCTGAAATGTGCACTTTCTCACATGGATTTAACAAGGTCAGATTTGCACCATTTAAATTATTTTATTTATTATTTAACCAGGTAGGCCAGTTGAGAACAAGTTCTCATTTAAAACTGCGACCTGGCCAAGATAAAGTAAAGCAGTGCGACAGAAACAACACAGCGTTACACCTGGGATAAATAAACGTGCAGTCAATAACACAATAGAAACATCTGTATACAGTGTGTGCAAATGAAGTAAGACTCGGGAGGTAAGGCAATAAATAGGCCATAGTGGCGAAATAATTACAATTTAGCATTAACACTGGAGTGATAGATGTGCAGATGATGATGTGCAAGAAGAGCTACTGGGGTGCAAAAGAGCAAAAAAATTACAATATGGGGAAGAGGTAGTTGGGTGCGCTATTTAAAGATGGGCTTGTGTACAGGTGCAGTGATCGGGAAGCTGCTCTGTGGAAGCTTCAGTGACTTTTGCAATTCGTTCCAGTCATTGGCAGCAGAGAACTGGAAGGAAAGGCGGCCAAAGTAGCTGTTGGCTTTGGGGATGGCCAGTGAAATATAACTGCTGTAGCGCGTGCTACAGGTGGTTAGTACAGTACGAACTCTGAAGATAGATGGGGGGCAATCAATTCACATATGGTGTCCAGGGCACAGCTGGGGGCTGAGGGGGGTCTATAACAAGTGTCAACAGTGAGAGACTTATTTCTGGAAAAGTGGATTTTTAAAACTAGAAGCTCGAACTGTTTGGGCACAGACCTGGATAGTAAGACAGAACTCTGCAGGCTATCTCTGCAGTAGATTGCAACTCCGTCCCCTTTACCAGTTCTATCTTGATGGAAAATGTTGTAGTTGGGGATAGAAATTTCAGAATTTTTGGTGGCCTTCCTAAGCCAGGATTCAGACCAGGCAAGGACATCCGGGTTGGTGGAGTGTGCTAAAGCAGTGAACAAAACAAACTTAGGGAGGACGCTTCTGATGTTAACATTCATGAAACCAAGGCTTTTGCGGTTACAGAAGTCAACAAATGAGAGCGCCTGGGGAATAGGTGTAGTACTGGGAGTTACAGGACCTGGGTTAACCTCTACATCACCAGAGGAGGAGTAGCATAAGGGTACGGCTAAAGGCTATAAGAACTGGTCATCTAGTGCGTTGGGAACAGAGAATAAAAGGAGCAGATTTCTGGGCGTGGTAGAATAGATTTAGGGCATAATGTACTGAAAAGGGTATGGTAGGATGTGAGTACAGTGGAGGTAAAGCTAGGCATTGAATTCAACATTTGTATTTATTATGGATCCTCATTAGCTGCTGCCAAGGTATCCAGGCACTCATTTCAGAAGTTACCTGAAATCAGACACAGTTGAGGCTTTTTGTATTCTTCAATACATGTTTTATTGATGATCACCACACTTTCCCCCTTTGACAATAAATCTGCTGAAGTTCTATGTTCCTAAAGATAGAGAAGTATATTGCACTTAAAACAAAAGATTTAAGAACAGTCATGAAGCTTGCAAAAAGAAAGAGGAGAGCGATCCCAACGCCTTCCTTCCAGCACAGCCAGTGGAGGCAAGACGACGACCTTGCACCAGCCTTCCCCATACCATCCACAGTTAGCTTTTTAAATATGCATCTTTTAAAATAGAAAGGCTATTTTATTCATTTTTAAACTATTACCTACAGGATTAGAACCAATAAGATAGCATGCACAGATAAGCAGTTTATTGGAATGATGGACAATCTTCATGAGGATTTTCTACATCAGGATTCTGAGGAGTTTTGGAGAATTCAACGGAATTATTATTTTTGCACAATACATTGTTACTGTTTTTGTTCTGTTTTTTTTATTTGGAAAAATTCACTGTGTGAACCATTATAAATACCCTAGATATAAAATGTATTGATATAGTGATCCGAGTCACTATCTGGCAGTCAGTTTTGTGTGTTGTGGTTTGTGTATGTCTATGAATACAATGTTAATTCTAGTCTTCAGAATGACACTGACATGAGTTAACAGTTGATGTCTCTGTTAAGACAACCTTGAAGTCAAAGACCACAGGAAAACTGGTTAAATTACAGCACAAGAAGATTGAGCATCTTCTCATAGAGTTGCTGAGATATAAAGGGATACTGTTGTTCTGAATCCCATTCTCTACATGAAAGCCAATTGCAAGCACTGGAAAATTATCCAATATTTGTTATACAGAATGTTCTCTCAGCTAAACAATATAGCAGGCATGTTAGTTTGCCTTTGACTGTTAGTAAGACAGTTACCTGTACGGTCAAAAATCAGTCTCTGAAAATGTAGAACTTGTCCAGTTTTCTTTAATCAATCGCTGACTAATTAATTCCACTCGTTTCTCAGGGCAACCATTAGAAATAGACAGACTTCAGACAAGAGTAAAGAAATAAAATAACAGACATTCTGCCCTAAAAATAAGTTTGATATGCACTGTATTCACACACAATAGAGGAGACAGTCTGACTTTGACTGACAACCCTTTTGAGTTGATGGAGCAGAAATATATACAACTACTAACTAGTATGTCACCAAGGCAACCAAGATATCAATGTCCTCCACGGAGAACGTAAAGGTTAATCTGCTTCTTCACATTCGGATCAGCTGGATCCCTCAGAACTAGCCTGGTTAAACCAGACTGAACGCTGCTCTCAGTATTGTTATCGCAGCCTGGTTAACAGACAGAGCAGTTCTGTCTCAGAACTAGCCTGGTTAAACCTCTCAGTATTGTTATCGCAGCCTGGTTAACAGACTGAGCAGTTCTGTCTCAGAACTAGCCTGGTTAAACCTCTCAGTATTGTTATTGCAGCCTGGTTAACAGACAGAGCAGTTCTGTCTCAGAACTACTCTCTCTGATAATCTACATGGTCCGGTACATTTGAGCATCGGCAACGAGAAGAAAAAAACATTGCAGGATTCAAAGCATGTTTACTGAAAGCATTTGAAATTCATTATTACTTACGTGTGTGTGTGTGCCATATCTGTCTCAGAAAAACTGGAATACATTGCTGAATATTGTGATTGGCCTCAAAGATTGCGCAATAGTACAATTTGTCTAGAACCTCGAACAAAGCATGTTATAATTTGTTCTTTGTAAGCCTCAAACTCAATGTCATGATGCAATAAAATGGAATTAAAACATGTCTCGTTTTCTAACAGTTAGTTTCTAACAATCTACTTAGTTAATCCCAATTCACAGTAAAATTAAAGGATACAATTGAACTGTGCACACAAATGAAAACCCATCTTAAATAACACTGAAAATTACATTCTAGACACACTGACTATAATCACATAAAATCAAAAGCAAATTGTACATTTTGTCTTTAAAAACATTCCAAGGCATTGAGTCAAGGTGATTGTGGTAGAGCAAAAACCTTTTGGCCTCTGGTCCCAAAGTTAACGGTTCTAAAACAGCCCTAAAGCAGAACACCTATTTCCCTTTCCATGGGCATCATAAGGATTAAGAAAATAATACAACTCAATAGGAAATAACGTCTGTCTGTGAGTTAACATTTCCAACAAAGCTCTCTCTTTTTCTGATTAAAAATGACTGCTTTTGTGTTAAAGAACATAAACACAATTGGTAGAAATCCCAAATTAAAGTATTTTCATATGAGTAGGCCTAAAAGTTCTTAGAATATGGGTTTGATCACAGTTGGTACTTGTTAAGTTGTTTGATCATTTGTGCTTCATGTTCACTATCGTCGACAGAGAATATCAGACCCTGTGATCACTGACTGGTAGAAGTACCATGTTAGTTTGCTTAGTTTAGTGATCATACTACAACACTGACCTGCCCACCTAGCCACTACTTTACCATGGCAACCCATCCTCCATGTCTGCACCAAACATGCCATGATGAGAACATTCTAATCTGCATCTTGAAGCTTTCAGTGCCAACATGGCGTCCGTTCAAATTCTGAGACTGAAACGGTGTTTGCCGAACACTGAATATCTATGGCTTTGCCACAAGGGCCATTTCAAGCAAGCATCCGAGTCTTCCTTGAACACACGACAGGACAGAAAGGCACATGTGGGTGACAGTCAAACCTCTATCATCTATGGAACCGCCCCACAATGTTCATCAATGTTTCATCAACGTGGTCTTAATGCACGGCGCAAACACCTCACAGACAAGTCTTCAGACACTCAATCAAACTATTACCCTGTACAGGTGATGGGCCATGAGCTCACAACCACATGGTCCTATTGCTGTAGTCATAACCAGGTTAGGTATGACTGCTCCAAATGGCACCCTATTCCCTATGCAGTGCACTACCATAAGGCTCTGGTCAAAAGAAGTACACTACATAGGGAATAGGGTGCCATTTGGGACGATACCATGATGGTCATAGCTGGAGTACATACCACTAGTCTACACTATCTTCACCTTACACAAATCCCAAATCACACCCATGTCTCTTAAAGGGTCAATACTAAATGTGAGAATAATCATATGATCTGTGATACCTTCCCAAAGTGTGGACCTACTCCAGTTCACAGACAGACAGTGTCGCTCTGCAGTTAAATAGCGGAGGGTTATTGTCTTTAAGTTGTGTAACCTCTTTTAACCTGACAGCCTCCTTTCTATCAATGAGTTCATGAACACAAACAAGCTGCTTAAGCTATTTGTCATTTAATAAGCCACACTATTCCAAGCCAATGTGTAATGCTTACAGTATGTTATACATGCGTATAAATGCTATGACGAGGAAGTAGTACATTGAATGTAGCAACCTGACATACAGTCATTAAAATGTTGCAATGAGAGTATTCTCCTTTCCTTTCACACAATAGCATACGTTGGCTGGATCCACGATATGTTTGTGGATGCAAGCCTGGAAAATAAAAGCAAGGGTAATCTACTGTGCATGTTGTATATTGTACAATATACACCAGCCCTGTTCGACAGATCTGGATGTGTTCTGGCTGGAAACATTCTCAAAAGACTTCACTTTACAACCAGACAACAATGATAGTTAGGATTTACTGTACGCAGTATGGCGCTTTGAGAAATCCATTAAAAGTGAATTTCACCTTGAAGAAATGACATGAAAACTGAATGGCAGAAATGACATGAAAACTGAATGGCAGAAATGACATGAAAACTGAATGGCACACACAAAACCTTTGAGTATGACTCGATTAGTTTTTTCCACCCTATTCTACTACAAACATAATTATTCGACATCTAAAAGACTCTTAGAGACAATCTACTTAGAATATCATCTATGTCAATGTGTCAATATTAGGCACAAAGTTCAATGAGTGGCACGTGGATGAGAAAAGTACCATTGGCATTAGCATGGTGTATTCAGTTCTACAAAACATATAAACACTAAAGTACAAAATGTGTTTTGGTGTTGTAACTTCTTTAAACAAAGATTAAGTCTGTTGTTGTTGTTGATGACTCTAACATTATAATAGGGCATACTTGTGCATGAGTTATGCCTATTAGAAGAAAATCTGTCTTAACTTGAAGGAAACAGTAACCATTGCCTGGACATTTTGCCTGGATTTCTACCGTATGCACAACCATACTTGTTTCCTTGAATAAACCTTAGAATTATAGTAGAGGAGCGTTATAGTCTGAAGAGCACCTTTATAATACAAACAATGACACTAACCATAATCAAACGTGTGGTTGTTGAATATCTCTGTCTAAAATGACACCCTACTCCACATACAGTCCAGTGCACTACTTTAGACCAGAGATGTTCGCTATAAGACCAATAGGGTGTAATTTGAGATGTACTGTTATGATTTACTGTAAGAAATAAATCCCTAGAAAAGGCAGATCCAAAATATTTAAACAGACAGACTGAACCAGGGGAGCTGTGTGTTGTCCCATTACAGAGGGGAAGAGAGGGGGGTGGGGCTTAAAATTCGATCTTGCAGGCGGGGAAAGACTCATCCTGCATGACCACGGTGCTGCTGGAGGCCAGGACCATGATGTTTAGCTCCTGCTGCCGTTCATGGGTTTGCTGGTACCACTCCCGAGTCACATCTGTGTCATGGGTGGGAATCAACGTCACCTGCAGGAGAGAGAGAAAGAGAGAGAGGCAGAGAGATTGAGGTAATGGATAGAGGTAGGAGGAAGAAAGGAGGAAAATCAGAGGAGAAGAAGATGGGGAGAGCATTAGAGAGAGAAGGGAGAGATGAAAAGGAGTAGAGGGAAAGATGGGAAATGGTGATTTAATCAGGTGTTAAAGCAGACAAAAAAATCCCATGACTGAAACTGAAATCCATCTCAGATGGATTGTCTGGGACCAAGTTAATTTCCCCTTTCATGTAAAAAGTCATGACCATTGTGCTTTTATGGAAAGAGGATCATTTTGAACATGTATTAAACTGTGAGTTTGACCAATTCTAGTCCCCTTGATCTGCAGGCCTATAAAAGGTCCTGTCCCTTGGTCTATATTACCAGATGTGCTATTAACAATAAGCTTTATCACCTGTGGCCCACCTGATGCAGCATAGTGTCTACACATACATAGGCTGAGGTATGGGGTTTATCCATCTGTATTTACCCCATTGGACACAACATCCTGATTGATATTATTATTATTTATAATTATTGTTAATAATTATTCATTATTATTACATCGGAAAAATCTGTTTTATTTCTTGGTTTCTATTGCAAAGTATGCCATTGCCCCTTTAAGAGCTCTGTTGCACAGCTGTGCCTAAACCATGCTTGAAACTCAGGTTGTAACTGCATTTTTTAAATGATGCCACACTGGCAATTGTGGGAGTAGGGAAATAAATGTGGCAGCAATGGAAAGCTGGGATTCCCCTCTCTTTAAACAAAAGCCAAAACTGCTTTCTGAAGTGTTTTCCCCATGCTTGCATTAACAATGGTTGTGCATTGACTGCTTGTCAGAATACGTTTCCCTCCCTATGGCTCTCGCAACTTAAATGCTCATCGAGAGGAATATTTCTCCCGCATAGAACACACAACAACAAGCCGTCCAGGTAAATAGGTCAACTATTCTACTATGGGGTTGTCTGATTGATTTAACAACAACATTACATGGCAGAAATAGTAGCACTGGTTCCATCCTGAGTAATACATTAAAGGCTTTGAATTAATTTGCAAGGAGCAACAGTAGGCTACACTCCGCTGTTTGAGTTGAGCGCCACAGGTAGTCAGGTGTGCTAGTTAGTTAGTTCATTAAGATGCATAGGGAGTGAATGTCATGCACAGGTGATGTATTGATCCATCAACTGAATGATTGAGCTCCATCTAATTCTATGGTAGTGATTTGTTACCTGTAGGTTGGATCCCCACTGGGCTTTGCCCTCCAGTAGAGCATCCAGGACCACTCGGCTGGGCTCGTCATTGCCCACATCGTTCCCGCTCACCACGTAGTATGCAGAGCGGACACGTTTGAAGAACTCCTGGTCCACGTTCTTAGAACTGCAGTGGTTGGGGATGTAGGCCAAGTCTACGTAGATAGGAGGGCCTTGGGGAACCACGGAACTGGACCTCTGAGAGCCTAGGGGGAAGGACAGATGTTTCCATGCAATTTGATGCTTTCCACAAGGTCGCTGGTTTAAACTCTGCTCCAACTGCTTATTTCCTCTCTCTCCCCTCCTTTCCTCAATCACTTTCCACAGCCTAGCAGCCTTGACTTAGCCTGGTTCCAGATCTGTTTGTGCTATGTTGTGCAATGTGTAATGCACTGTACTGTATACTACTAGTCATTTTATGCATAACATAATAATACGATTGTTGAATAAATATACTGTATAATGGGAACCATTGTTACCTGAGGTGCTCTTAACTCCGTTGGCCACCCTGCCGGCGTTGTAACTGGACCTGGAGAGGTCATCGTCTCTGGAGGCCTGTCCGTCTGACAGATGGGACATCCTCAAGCTCTTCTCTGTCTCCTTCTTCTTCAGCGAGGCGCTGCGAGGGGATGGCAACTGCTTCACTGGCATGGGGGACCGCTTGCGGCGAGCCGGAGATGCCGACTTGGGTTTCCCTGTCTTCCGCACGCCTTTCGTCTTGGGGTCCTTCTTGAGGGGCGACTCTGAGGTTACCCGGTTCTGGTCATTGGCCAGAGCGTCGGGGTCCACCATGCAGACGTCGGGGTGAGGGGGGTTGGGGAAGGGGTCCATGAGTGGGGCAGGAGGGGGGTCCCGGGGGCTAATCCTGGAGGAGGAGGAGGAAGAGGAGTGATGGTGGCCCCCTCCCATGGTGGAGAACTTATCCACAGGCAGGTACTCAGTGTCCTCGTCAGAGTCCATGTTGCTGTTGCCCGTGATGAAGGGGCACTCCTTTGTCCCTGGGGGAACGTCTGAATCTGACTGCGACGGTATAGACTCGCTGACGGAGGTTGGGGGGGTGTCTTCTCTGGCTAACCCCAGCCCAGCCGTCCCGGCGTGGGTGATCGAGCCACCCTGGAAGCGGGGGTGGTGGGGCTGTTTGTTGGCTCTCTTCTTGACTGACAGATCATGTTCGTCCCCTTCCTGCGATTGGTCGCTCCTGCGTCCCCGCTCCTCGTCCTCCTCATCGCTGGACTGCTGTTGCATACTGGGATTGATGAAGGAGGGCGAGAGGTCTCCCTTGCGGTGCCTGTGTTCCGAGGAGGAGTAGCCAGGGGAGGCTTTGGAGGAGGATGTGGAGGAGGAGGCGCCCATTTCAGGAGGGAGGTCCAGGTCGCTGTCATCATCATCATCTCTTCCTCCTGCTTCTCCTCGGCACGACGCCTCCGTGTAGAAGGGGGAGCCGAAGGTGTGTTCAGTGGAGGAGAGGGAGAGCGGGCGGGCGGGGCACTCGGGTTCCATTTCGCATTCCTCCTCAAACTCGTCCTCGTGGCGGTAATGAGGCGGGGAGTCGCCAGGAACCATGTCCATCTGGGGCTTCTGCATGTTCCACTCATAGGAGCCCCTCACCTTTTTCTCCTCAGCTGTACCCAGACCTGGGCTCACGCAGCTGGCTGCCGGCCCTGCACTGATGGGGGAGCTCATGCTGCTGACCTCCATGGGACTGCCTCCATTGACTGTGTCTGGCTTGGTGGGCAGCAGAGAGGAGGGTATGTACGAGGTGAGCACATCAGGGAGACCAGCGCCATCTATCTTACCTGAGGTGGTGGTGCTGCTGCCGTGTTTTTTAGAGAAGGACAGGCCCATCTCACGCATGTAACCTTCCTCGTCATCCTCTTCCTCAGTACTGTCAGAGTTTTCAAAGTAATGCTTGCCTGTTGAGTCGGGCCGTGGGGACGAGGTGACACCAAACAAACCCATGGCGATGGCATCCTTCTCCTTGGGTGACTGGGAGAAAGGCCCATAACCCCCTGCACCCTGCAGCTTGGACTCATCCGCCCATTCCGGTTTATAGAAGCAGTCCGACTGGGGGCTTTTGTTCACAACACTTCCTTCCATCGAGGCAACATGCTCCTTTTTGTCTTCCGAGGAGGAAGCGGAGGAGTGTGAGTGGAAAGGTTTGATCTCCTCAAAGGGGCTGTGAGGAGAGAAGCGGGCCAGACTGGAGGTGGATTCTGCGGTGGTGGTGGTGGCCATCGTCATCTGCTTCTCTGAAACCTCCAGGTACTCGTTCTTAACCATCCCGCAGGAACTGGAAAAGGGTGAGGAGTCCATGGCCAGGGAATGTTCGTCTTTAAAGGAGGAGTGTTCATCTTTAAAGGAAGCATGTTTGTCTTTAAAGGAGGCGTGTTCATCTTTAAAGGAGGCGTGTTCATCTTTAAAGGAGCCGTGTTCATCTTTAAAGGCGGTGTGTTCATCTTTAAAGGAGGCATGTTCATCTTTAAAGGAGCCGTGTTCATCTTTAAAGGCGGTGTGTTCATCTGTAAAGGAGGCATGTTCATCTTTAAAGGAGCCGTGTTCATCTTTAAAGGAGCCGTGTTCATCTTTAAAGGAGGCATGTTCATCTTTAAAGGAGGCATGTTCATCTTTAAAGGAGGAGTACTCGAAGCCGGCACTGTCTGTATCATTTTTGAAGATGTGGTCGGAGGCGTTGGCTGGGGTCTCCAGCTCCTCGCCAAACTGCCGGCTGGTGGAGAGTGACGGACCGGACGTAGAGGAGGAGTAGCTGTAGGAAGAGGAGGACGAATATGCCGTGGCAGAGGTGGTGGTGTAGTGGAAGCCTGATGAGACTCCTACTGTGTCTCCTGTTTTCTTACCACCGTCAGCTCTCTCACTGTGGAAATAGTCATCTTTTCCCTCTTTGTCCTTCATCTGGCTGGACTGAAATGTGTCTTTCTCCCCACCGTAAGAATAATCAAACCCAGAGGAGTACCCAGAGAACGCTGTGGCGCCCATGTCACCTTTGCAGGTGGTGGAGGAAGGTGGCGTAGTCGGCTTCGCCTGGCTGTTGTAACCGTAGCCCGCCATGGAAACCATAAACTCTGGCTCATTCGAGCTCATGCCGTCTGGTGAAATCGTCTTTGCCTGGCTGTGTGTGTCCCGCTCTTTGTTGTACTCCTCATCATCGTCATCATCGTCATCATCATCCATGTCGGCACCCTCGTCCTCAGACTTCTCTCCAAGTTTGGCTGGGGATTTAGTTGTTATCCCCTCATCAGGGAGTTTGGAGTCTGTGAAATCTGTCTCTTTTGAGCTCATGCCGTCTGGTGAAGTCAGCTTTGCCTGGCTGTTGTAACCATAGCCGGCCATGGAAACCATAAACTCTGGCTCTTTCGAGCTCATGCCGTCTGGTGAAGTCAGCTTTGCCTGGCTGTTGTAACCATAGCCGGCCATGGAAACCATAAACTCTGGCTCTTTCGAGCTCATGCCGTCTGGTGAAGTCAGCTTTGCCTGGCTGTTGTAACCATAGCCGGCCATGGAAACCATAAACTCTGGCTCTTTCGAGCTCATGCCGTCTGGTGAAGTCGGCTTTGCCTGACTACTGTAACCATCTGCACATTTCTTTAGTACATCCCTCTCTTTGTTGAACTCCTCCTCATCGTCATCATCATCATCGTCATCATCATCATCCATGTCGGCACCCTCGTCCTCAAACGTCTCTCCAAGTTTGGCTGGGGATTTAGTTGTTATCCCCTCATCAGGGAGTTTGGAGTCTGTGAAATCTGTCTCTTTGAGCTCACACAGTCTGGTGAAGTCGGTTTTGCCTGACTGTTGTAACCATAGCCGGCCATGGAAACCATAAACTCTGGCTCTTCTGTGCTCATGCTGTCTGGTGAAGTCGGCTTTGTCTGGCTGTTGTAACCGTAGCCAGCCATGGAAACCATAAACTGGGGCTGTTTTGAGCTCACACCATCGATGAATGGACTTTTGACTTCCTTTTCCGATTTCTCTTTGGCACCTTTCTCCATGTCTGAGTCAATAGCATCCTCCTCTTCATCGTCCTCATCCTCTTCTTCATCATCTTCATCATCATAATCATCGTAGTCTTCCTCATCCCTGGCTGTTAGCTTCCTCATGTCTATCTCCAGTTCCACCTCTTTGTCATGGTAGCTCATTGAAGAGGGTTTGGCTGCAGCACTACCTGTTACAGAGGTGTAATCACTGTGAACTTTATAAGGGGAGGAGTCTCTCTCTGATGATAAGGATGTGGTTGAAGCCTCTGGTCTATCAGCCATGGATGGGAATCTGCTCTCTCTGCTGTATCCACGTGGCTCACTTATCTTCTCTATAGATTCAGAGCCATGGAGCCATGGAAAGGGGGAAGAGGAAGAGGAGGAGGAAGATACATCTTTTCCATGAGAGCTAGGGAAACCCTCCTTGTCTGAGGGGAAAGCGGAGTCCTTTTTCTGTGTATCCGTCTCCTTCATACTGTCCTTCCCCATTTTTTCTGATTGGTCCTTCTGATAACTGGTTTTATTGTCATAGATATCACTGTAAGAGAAAGTCTTGCCGTGTACATATGGGGTGTCCTGTCTTATTTCTTCTTCTGAGCGTTTCTCTCTACTCTCTCGCTCCGGGAAGTCATACAGATTGAACTGGACACTTTTCTCTGGCTCTTTCAAAGTTACATGGTTCTTTTTTCTGGATAATGCTGCATCCTTTTCGTCATCTTCAGAGTCCAATTTACTTTGCTCTACTGATAAAGCTCTAGACCCTGTTCCACTTGGTTGAACAACATCATCTTCATCATCTTCCTCCACCTCGTCTTGCTCGTCGGAGTGCATGATCTGGGGTTTGGTTGTTTGCGCCATGTAACCAGAGAACTGTGTCTCGTCTGTCGACCCCGGTTTATTCTGCAGATACTTGGACTTGATGTCATCCTCTGCAAGTCCTTTGTCCCTCTCAGACAGCTTCTCTTCTTGAGGTGATTCATCGTCCAAGAACCTACCCTCCTTCTGTTCCAAATACTTAGCTTTAACACAGGGTTTGAGATCCCTTTTCTCATAATAGTCATCATCATCATCCTCATCTGATTCTTCAAAGGGGGTCTTGTCACCAGAAAGCCCCATTTTCTGGAGCTCAGTTTCAGTGTTGTCCATTTTGTTGTTTTTCTTCTCCTCTGTGGGGGAGTAGCCACTGCTGATGGGGACCGACTGGGTAGGTGAGGCCAGCTTCACGGTGCTGTCGCCTGGGCTAAGACATCTCTCTTCAACTTCAAACATGGAACTAGGCTTAAACCCGCTGGAGAAAGAGGGAGGAGAGGGAGGTGCAAAGGCAGTGGAGGGGGATTTATCCTTGTCCTGGAGCAACATGGCTGCCGTCGCCTGCTCGTAGCCCTCTTGGAGTTTCCCCAAGGGGATATCAACGTTGGGAGTCTGGTCCTCGTCTTCATCCTCCTCTTCGTCATACTCCTCATGGACGGGTTTGGTCTTCCTCCCAGCCTCCATCTCAGTAACAAAAGGCTGGTACTCCTTTGAAGGAGGAGAACTGAAGTTCTTGTCCTCCTCCAGGGAGGAGGTGGGAGAGATGGTTCCAGCCGAGTGGAGGTAGTCCTTCCCGTGGGTGGCCTCGGTGCGGTAGGGGATGCTATTGACCGTGTCCAGGTGAAGAGAGCTCCTCCCTGTCTCTGTCTCTGTCTGCGGGGCGGTCACAGATGCGATGGACTGGTCGTCCGCCATGGAAGTGGCGAACGAGGACAGTTTGTCGTACTCTGTGATGGACGTGGCTGAGGAGATGTGCTCTTCCTCGGCGAGCGGAGCTGTGATGATGCTTGGATAGGCTGCCAACACTGGGTCATGTCTTCCCACGAAGCCTTTGGCTTTGAAGTCTGAGGCGTCAGACGTAGCCGAGGCTCTCATCTCCCTAACACCATACACAGAGTCGAAGGATCCTGGAACGTCGGGAACGGTGATGTCGCAGGAAGCAACGTCGTAGCGGAGGTGTGGGATCCTGTCCTCGGGTTCTTCATGGATCTCCTCATCGGAGATGGTGTGCTCCGTTTCGGAATAAGCGGGAATAGTCTCATCTTGGATGAAGGACACTTGCTCAGAGGCAGCGGTAGTGGTTTGTCCAGAGGCGACTGCGGTTGAAAACGATTTAAAGTCGGTTGACTTGGTGTCCCATTCTTTTTTATCTTTTTCTGAGTTGTATTTATCCTCATAATCCTCAATTCCCTCCAGATCTGCTTTTTCGATAACGTCACCCTCCTCTTCTGAGCTGACACTCTTCTTCGAATTCATGTCTCCCTTAGTAGAGTAGTCGTCGTCGTCGTATTTCTCCATTTCATCCTCATATTTCCTATCCATGCCAGCATTTCTTTTAATGTCCTGCCATTTCCCGACATCTGCACCTTTCTTTAGTACATCACTCTCTTTTTTGTACTCCTCCCCATCATCATCACCATCATCCATGTCAGCACCCTCATCCTCAAACTTCTCTCCAAGATTGGCTGGGGATTTAGTTGTTATTCCCTCATCAGGGAGTTTGGAGTCTGTGAAAGCTGGACATCCAGACATGACATCATTCTGAATGGGTTCACTCCCTAGCTTCGAGAGCTCATCTCGTTTTAAAGCTTCGAAGTCCTTGGTGAGGTCTTCTGGAGAGGATACAACAGACCCGTCTGCCAAAGCAGCAGCGGATTTTGGGGGGGCTTTCTTTGGGACAGACTTTTTCTCAGCTGTTTTCTCTTTGACCGGTTTGGCTGTTATGTTTTTGTCAGTCTTGTCCGTCTTGGGTTTGGCCTGTGTCTTGTTTGCCTTATGGAGGGTTTTCCTGACTTCTGGGGTAAAGGGTTTCAGGTCTGGTTTGGTGATCTTCCTCAGCTCTGGCTTACTCAGATCCTTCTTTTTCTCCTCCTTCACTGCTTTTGTTTCTTTTTTCTCCTCTTTTTTAGCAGTATCATCTTTCTTCACTTCGCGTTTGTTGTCCTCTTTCTTTACTTTACTGATCTCTTTCTTCTCTTTGTCCTTTTTCTCCTCCATCTTAGATGGTCGTTCCTTGGAGTGTTTCCTCAGTGTTTTCTCCTTGGACAGCTTCTTTCTCTCCAGTTTGGCTGCTTCGGGTGCTGCCTCACTGTTTTGTTGTTGTTTGGTGGCTTTGGTGGCTTTGGTAGCTTTGGCGCTCTCACTCTTCACCTTCTTCTCCTTCTTCTCCTCTCTCTTTTCAATTTTGTTCTCTTTAGCCGAGTCATTCTTGGACTCCTCTTCCAGCCCTTTAGCTTCCTTCTTGCTGGCTTTTGAGGCCAACTGTGTTTTGGTGGAAGATTTCAGGCTCTCCTTGCTTTCTGTTCTTGATCTCATCTTTGTTTGTTTTATGATTGGAGGCGGGGCCCCAGAGGATATGTCTTTCTGAGTGGCTACTGGGTAGCGCAGGAAGTCCAGGTGCTTCAGCTTTTCAAGCCCCTCCAAGATTTTGTTCTGCGGTGCATTTCCAGGGAACAGCACCCTGACTATCTTCTCTGTTGGACTATGCGGGATCCATACGATAAGAGCTGTTACTGAGGTCAAGTAAGGGACGGATATTTCTCCTTCTTTGCCATTGGACATCACAATCCCAGTCTTGGCCTTACTGTTCCCAGCCCACTTCTGCATAAGGAACTGCATCTCCTTGCTTTCCTTCACAGGGTTCAGAATGTACATGTCTAGCTTGCCAACGCCCAGCTTGTGGAAAAGCGTGATGGGCTCAATGGTGTTGCTAACGACCCTGTAAAGAGGTTCTGACTTGATGCCAAGCTTGTTGAGATACTGCAGTGTGAGGGATGCCTCCTCGATGCTCCGTTTGACCTTTAGCGTGGACTCAGGCATTCGTAGCTTCTCGGGGACGTTGAAGAACACCACACCGAGCTCAGGCGAGATCAGGTTCTTCATCCAGTCACCGTATGTGTTGGAGCCGCCAGATCCCTGGGACTGCTCCTCCTCCTGCTCAGCGATCTTCCTCTGGAGCAGCCCGTTGATGCCTGGGAGGTTGTCCGCCCCAATGTGGGTCAGCAGGACTGAGTCTATCCTGTCCAAGTGCCTGACCAGCTTCCAGAAACAGGACCTGCGTTCGGACCCTCCATCCACCAGGATGTTGAATCCGTTCACGGCGAACAGGGCAGAGTCACCCCTCCCTCCAGGGAAGATGTAGCAGCAGGGCTTGGATAGCTTCAGGAAACCACCCGAGGTGGGCGGTTCCAGGTTGTCAAAGGGCGACGGGACGTCCACCGTCTCCGAGACGTACTCTGTGAACTCCGCGACTCCCTCCATGTCGGGAAGCGTGGGCTCAGGGTTTAGGCGGTATTCCAGAAGGTTCTGGAGGTGCTGCTGCTCCTGGCTGTGGCCCAGTGAGCTCCAGCCCCCGTCTCCCAGGCACGATACTGTTAGCCTGGGCCGCTGGTCCGATGCTGAGTTGGACAGGACCTCAGTCACCTGGAGGTCGGACCACAACACAACATAAACATACTGTTAGACATAGCTTATGTAAAGAAACATATTTTAATAGCAAGTATACCTATTCATCAAAACAATATTTTATTTGAGCATATAACAAGAACATATTTAAATGAATCAACCCCTCCCTAAAATAAAAGAATCACACATATTGATTGAGAGAGTCCAGTCTGGATACTACTAACATAACAACAGAGTAACTACACAGTGTAGTCTATACAGTGTAACGTCAACTTATAGTAAAGTGTTGATGAACAGTTGATCTTACTCCAGGATCAGAGATTATGTCAGAGAAGTGTCTCCAGGTGAAGGCTCCACCCTGCAGTGTGATGTCACCTCCCTGCTCAGAGCTCTGGCCACTTAGGACTAGTAGCTTGTGTCCAGCAGAGTCAGTGACCAGAGAACGGATCTGGACGGGAGGAGGAGAGGGACAAATAGAAGAAAAAATGACATTAGTGGATTATCATCACAGTTGATTGACCTCATCAGTAAGCAGTATCTTTTCAAAAAAGGTTTCCATTGAGAAACATCAACCGTACCATATTTTGTGTATAAAGGTGATTTCTGTGAAGGCAAAAGCCCTCAGTTGTCAGGTATGTCTCGGTCACACCTACCTCTGAAGCAGTAGTTTCCTCTGACGGGTTCACCAACACAACTGTCTCAAGGACATCACTCTTGTACTGCAGGGTCCTCTGTCCTGGAGAGGAAACAAACACAACAAAACACAGGGATAAGAATGATTAAATAAGTAAAACAACAGTGCAGTCAGTAGTCGCAGTTCCTACAATATTTCTGTGCTTGGAAATACTAAATATTGTAACGATCCTCACTACATAAGCCATGTTACAATTCCCACCAAGTGGCTTAACCCTAATGACGCAATGGGTAGGGTGTTTGCCTTTCTCGCCAGTGACCTGGGTTCGCTCCCCTGCACCACTGTTCACTATAATACTGCTTAGAATGCAGCATGTGAAAATAGACTAGACTTATAATTGAGGAATTGTATTATGTGGTGATGTGATAAGCCTTAAGCATTGAGGGTCCATTAAGGAACATGACCAGCAGTTTAACATGTGAGACCTCATGTTTTCCATGATAAGGAGATAGCTAGAAATGTACTGCAGTGATGAGTAACTTAGTCAAATGACAGTACAAAACCATTGGAAAGCAAAACCAGAGAACATGGATCAGAACGATCCTCTGCAACCGTGCTTTAATATTATTGGAAGCGTAGACGCCATAAGTATTGTGGCCCATCATTATTGTTATTATTAGTAGAAGTAGTATTACTATTATTATTATGATAATTATTGTGATTATGATGATGATGATGATGATGATGATGATTATTATTCTTGCTATAAGATGAGTGTTCCTACAGTGTCTGACAGGGACACTTCCAGGATGCACTGCAAGTCTACAGCGGCATCACGGCAGACAGGGCTGTCTGTGAATTTCGCATATTAGACAAGCCAATTAACAAAAACACCAAAACGCTGGGGCTGTATGAAAACATGGCTGAAACCGATTACTGATAATACAACATCTGAGCTTCTAGCATTAGTCAAACACAATTAGCTGCAGACTAACACTGTGAGCCATACACAGGCTTCCCCTCCCTCCAAGGTCCCCTCACTCGCCATCCTATTTCCTCTCTGTTAATGTCTTAAACCCGTATATACATTCTCTTCCATGCCACGTAAACAACAACAATATTGCAAAAGCCTGATTAGCTGCAGCCTGCAAACCCCATTGGCTGTTGCCATGGGGATGCTAAGCTAGCTAGCTATGTTGCCGCTGGCTGAGTTACACTGACCCACTCTTGGCTATGGGAGACGCATTGCAGCATTTCTGAGGGGGAGGGAGGGAGGGACAGGAGGGAGGGAGGGAGGGCCAGACGTGCTGCATGGGAGAATAGACAGCAGAGTAACACAGGAGGAGACAGCAACTGCAAAGGCAGCAGTAGAAGCAGCATCCTGATCCTGCATGCAGGTGCTTCATCAGGGAAACTATTTTTAGCACAAAATGGTTTACTGGCTCATCTCCAACTGGAAGAATATGAGAGGGGTTTAATATCATGAGTGTTTTTTTCTTCACTGCAGAGGGGAAGCAAGGGCATTAGGAGGTAAATAGATGGAACACGGAAGGAGAATGACGTCTTGTTATCCAGGGGTTACGTGTAAGGTAAAAAAAATACACCTCACCCACGTAAACGAGATGCACAAGCTACCGCCACGGGTGACATTTAACACTAATAGCTTTTTCAGCATCTGTGCCTAGTACCAGCTAATGACTTCCTCAAATGATGAGCTAGTTTGTGCTTACAGATGACCAGAATGTGCTCTGTAGTGTGTACTTAGCAAGTAAGCAGCACATATTGGCCTAGTTTTGGAGATTTATTTGTAGTTTTAGTTTCACGTTCGGCTCCAAAAAAGGCTAACTGCTGTAATTTGCTCAGCTGCCGAGAAAGTAAATAGAGTGGAATGAATTGTGTTGAACCTCAGGAGACTGGGGATCCGTCCAAAATGGTACCCTATTCCCTATATAGTTGACTACTTTTGACCAGGGTCCATAAGGCTCTGGTCAAAAGTAGTAAATAGGGAAAAGGGAGCCATTTGGGACTTATGTTGGGATTGTGACTGTTAGAATAACAATGCCAGCGGAAAGGCCAATGTGTGTACATTTTCATGCTGGATGAATACACATCAGGAAGAGCAACAGTGACAAATCAGACATTTTGACTTTTTCAAATGAAGCGTGGAACTTCTCTAATGTGAATGTCAATGATACTGGAGGAGCCTGGTAATGTTCACTGAGGGCTAATTCTCAAAAACTACCCGTCAAACTCTCAATACACTAACACTGGATACAATAACCTACAATTTTTGACTATGAGTGGCAATGTCTTTGGGGATTGAGTTAACTGGTAAATGTTTAAATCACATACGCAGTATTACGCACCCACCTTACACAAATACACATGCACCAGCACCCACACCTTTTTCTGTTACAAAGGGCTCACAAACTCAAGGTACAGTATATAACGTAAACTCACCCCATTCCGTACAAATGTGCTTAACCGCAACATTCAAACGAGGCTTCAAAGAAAACTAATGGGACTGTAGCGACTGTGTTGACTTCAAAATCGGGGGTGTGAACTAGGTTTCTATTCAAGCGTGGATCGATATGGTAATGGCTCTATAGTATTGGAGAAAAGTTGAAAAAACGGACCCTCCGTTACATCTAGACGTGTCATGTCTTAACGTACAGCACGCATAAAGCAACTATTTCTGTCTTACAACCTCTCTCCACCTGGTGTAGCACTTCTCTCATCATTTAAAAACAAGAAATGAACAGTGACGGGGGTAAGGGGGATACCTAGTCATTTTTTGCGTCATCATTGCATGCGATCATCATTCTCAAAGCCGCTGTTTACTTCTAAGATCACTTTAGCACCGCCCTAAAAACCAGATTCAAATTCGACACAAACCTTCAAATAGGTATGTAATGACACATTATATGAACTCTTTATAGTGCTTTATTTACATTTTAGAGGCGATAAGGTGATAAGTTGGACAGATCGAGTGAAAAAAAGCACTTTTCCCACACAACATCTCTCCTTACTATCACGCATTAGTTTCGCTTCCCCACCCGCCATTTTGGAAAAAGACCCGACGGGGCTCAGTGCCTGCTTGAATTATGCAGAAACGGGCAGTGTTTAGGTTATGTAATTGATTCTGTTGGAAAGGGGAGAAATTGTGCTTTACAATGGTATTGACATTACAGTTGATCTGGAAGTATTACGTTTTTGGGTCGCTAGAATAAGGGCAATTGTACGGATGAAGGCAATGTATGAGTTTACGTGAGTTTACATTAGAGGCTAAATGTATTCACTATTTCTAAAAAGCTGCTTCATTCATGTTGTGTCTTCTGTTACAAGGGACATACCAGGGGTCCAAGAGGTTAAGCTGCATGAGGAAACACAATCATGCTTTGAGCCTTTTCCTTACCCACATAGGGTCTATAACATTCCGTGTCTGTTATTCTGCCCAGGGGTCTCATTCAATGAGCAGGGCCCTGTATCTGAGAGGATCAACCTTATCTCTACAATCAAATTGAAAATCACCAGGATAGCTCGGCCTCTGTATGACCTCCAGATGTGTCTTCTTCACAGAGAATAATAGAAAGCGCACAATAGCATCACTTCCTGATCTCGGAAAAGCACTCTCACCCACTGACATTGAGAATGAAGACAACACAGAGATAGAAATGCCCAACAATGTAATCCACAGACACAGCAGAGATTTGATTTGATTTGATTAGGATCTCTTTTAGTCCTCATTCGGACTAATCTTCCAAGAGTCCTCGAACATTAAAATACAATTTATAATACAATCATATTTTCTCATATAACAAACTGTTACAAACAGCAGACATAATACCCTGCCATATTGAACAGATAAATACTCAGTCTGAAAAGATAGATTGGTTCCTTCATCTACCATGGTCCTGCACAACCTTCCAAGTTATTATATTTAAATGGTTCTAAAGTATTTTTTGAATTTATATATTGAAACGTTTCTGGTTTGCTAAATTCTTCCATTTCTTTAATGCTCTGAATCTAAATGTTATTTTGCCCACTTCTCTTTTCTCCTGGGATAACACATACAGTAGATGACTGACAATCTATTCCTAGTATTGTCTCTTACCAACTGAATACTGTTGTGAATGGAGTTTGGTCGTTTTAAATGGGGGAAAGAAACATGTTTTTGTTGTATTATCTTGTTGATTAATGAGCACCCAAGAGCATTGTGCATGACTACAACAGAATAATCATATCTCCACCTTAAAGCAATCCTTGCTGCTTTATTCTGTGCAATCTGCAGCCTCCTAATTTCACTTGCTGATGCATTTTCCCAGAACACAGAACAGTGGTCACCTGACTCCCAATTAATGCTTGGGTTATTTGCTTAAGAATCTTTTCCGGTAAATATTTAGCTATCCTTCTGATCATGCATGCATATTTTTTGTATATATATTTTTTTACATAGATTAGTTATTTGAGACGACCATGATAAGCAGTTGCCATTATCCATAGCACTGAGCCACTGGTCAGTCATGTCAGTGGAATGTTTTTGCTGTAATCAAATCAGAGGGATGGTTCAAGTGATATTCCACCCAAACTCTGTATGCCATGGGCTCTCCAACCATGTTACTGCAACTACACAGTGCTTAATTTGGGAAACCAAGTTAAATCTGTTCGTGAACATCGATAGTAACATGTTTTCACAACAAAACATATTTCGTTAAACTGTTGACAGACCCTCTCTCTGCATGCTTGAGAAAGGAATTGTCACGTTGGGTGAAGGATCGGGAGACAGGCGCAGGAATGCGTAATAGTTTTTTTATTTCACCCAAATTACAGCGTGCCATGTAAAAGCACGGGGACAAAGACCAAACAAACACGTATACAGACCCCCAAAAAAGTGCGAGGAGTAGCTCGAATAAATACACAAGCGCACAATGATACCACACGGGACGAGACCCGTAATCATCTGCGCAAAGCAAGCGGCACGAAAGCCAAAACAACAAGGCACAGGTACTCACAGGCAAAACAGACATTGAAACAATAATCGACAGCCCAATGGATACCAAAGGGCACATTTATACAACTACAATCAGGGAAATTGGGACCAGGTGTGCGTAATGCTTCGTAAGAAGCATTTCAAGGTCCTGGAGTGGCTTAGCCAGTCTCCAGATCTCAACCCCATATAAAATCTTTGGAGGGAGTTGAAAGTCCGTGTTGCCCAGCAACAGCCCCAAAACATCACTGCTCTAGAGGAGATCTGCATGGAGGAATGGGCCAAAATACCAGCAACAGTGTGTGAAAACCTTGTGAAGACTTACAGAAAACGTTTGACCTCTGTCATTGCCAACAAAGGGTATATAACAAAGTATTGAGATAAACTTTTGTTATTGACCAAATACATATTTTCCACCATAATTTGCAAATAAATTCATAAAAATCCTACAATGTGATTTTCTGGATTCTTTCTCCTAATTTTGTCTGTTATAGTTGAAGTGTACCTATGATGAAAAATACAGGCCTCTCTCATCTTTTTAAGTGGGAGAACTTGCACAATTGGTGGCTGACTAAATACTTTTTTGCCCCAATGTATTGTGTGTTTTGAATGAATCATCAACTTAGAAAGCACTATCCATTTCATTTAGTTAGGCTCTGAAACAGCGTCCATAACGACCATGTTTTCCTCTCAGTTTCAACCCGTTACTGAACTTCTTTCTTCAAATTGATCAATCACAGTGAGGTGAGTTTTATAAGTAAAATACGGTTGTGATGATAAGTGTTTGATGTGATTCTGAATAGCATTTGCATTGATGTCAGAGTGGTTAGAGGTGGTTAGAGGGACAATAGAGCCCTGAGTTCCCGGCCATTGGGACCTGATGGAGGGACAATAGAGCCCCGAGTACCCTGCCATTAGGACCTGATGGAGGGACAATAGAGCCCTGAGTACCAGGCCATTAGAGACCTGACAGTCATTAGCAAGTTGGGTGCTACCAACACATGTCCAGAATGCATAAGAGGAAATTACCGTGACTCAACAGTCACTTAGGAATTTTTCTGCGGTCATGACTCATGACTGCCGGTGTGGCGGTAATAAGGCCACTGCAACAGCCCCAGTTCTATATCCTTTCAAATGCCGGTTTCCATTTTCTCTCGGCTTGGCTGCAGGGAGGCAGAGAAGCCTGACAATGGCGCTGTTGGCTGTAACGACAACCACAGTCTCCCTCTTCTTTCCTTTGTGTTAGAAGTGCCTCTGACTGAGATTCAACAGGTACTGAGGCTGAGCTGACTGTCTGAATATTAATGTCACGCTTTTCAAACATTAACATTCAACTTCCTCCCCCAGCTGGATCTACTTGATATGCTGATTGCCAAAACATCTGAGAGACAAAAAAATATGCTTACTGAGGAGAACACTTATATAATGCAAAATAAACAAGGACCTGCTTAAAATCATAATAACATCATATGACATGATGTTAACCTTTTACACTCCTGGGAATTGACCGATATGGATAGGGATAAATTGACATTTTTCTTACAGAAGAAATATGAAAAGCAAATGCATAACCATGGTAGCAATTGAAAGGGAACAGTTTGGAGATTATGGGGAAATGATTAGACCAAAGGTGAGGACACAACAGTTCACCTGACACGAGACTGAATCCAAACATTACACTGTTGATTTTATGGGCATTTTACCTTTTCTGTACTTTTCGCAGAATTTTGTTGATAACGAAATCAGAAAATACTAAATTCAGAGAAACAGATGGTAATTTTGATGCACATAGAAATGAGTCATGTCATGAGTGCATTCAGGTGCTGTAATTTTTCTCTCACAATAAACGTTGTGTTCAGTACAACCCAGGGTATGACACCATGTCATCTTGTAACTGAACATCAAACATAGTGATTATAAATGTTGACACTGTATATGACATATGGTTTTTTATTTGGAAATGTGAAGTGAACATTTGGACTGTATGACATCAAAGCGGTATTTATTAGAATCCTCAACGTCTCATCTTTCAAAATACATCGAGTCCTCTTCATTTACAGCATTTACCCTCACACAGACAATAAAAAGGTGCCCAATTAGCAGGAGGCGCGGTGCTCAAGTTCAGAACAGCAGTCAGTCAAAACACGTACAGAGCTGTGAAGCGCAGAGCCTGAGCTCTGTACAGCCACTATGTTCCAAATCTGCCATTTTGAACCCACATACGGGTGTGAAGGGCTACTGAAAGATGTCGTGCTCTGATTAGTCCAAAAGACTCATTAACATTTCCAACCCAATAATTATCAAGTCCAAGGACAATCTCCAGCTAAGCCTCTTCCTCTTCATGGAAAATGGGCCTGTGAGCCCACATCAGACCTGGGTTCAGATTCTATTTCAAATCATTTCAGATACGTTATCTATGCTTCTTTGACCTTGTCTGGCTTAATGGACCAATAGAATAGTCCCAGAACTGCTATACCTGCCCATCTGGCACCTTAGGCAGGCTAGAGCAAAAGATATCAAATAGAATTCGAACCCAGGTCTCGTCCCCACACCAGCTTGCAGAGACAGCCACATTATTTGAAAGTGTATCCTTCCTTCCTCCCTTCTTTGACATAACCACTGACTAGAAAGGACTGGACAGGTGAAATCTGTGGTGAAGCCCTTGCGTTCACCTGTAAAACCATGTTTAATACATGATTACTTCAATGAAGGGAGGAAGGGAGCAAACAGACTCACACAGCCCATCAAACACATTCTTCAGGCTCTGATATTCGGTCTGATATTAATAAAGGGGTAGGATGAAGTAACCCTTATACAGATGTAGGATCTTCATTTCAGCTAGTTTGCCACTGCAGGGAAATAATCCTGCAGCAACAGGAAATTTGAATTATTATGTGGATTATAAATAATGCACATTTTTGTAAGGATTGATACGTTTTTCTTTGGGCTATATCAAGTCTGAAATTTCTAAGTGGAAATAACAAACTTTAGAACATTAAATTAAAATACACTACAAGTTTGCAAGGAAACTTCTCAACAACAAAAGAGTGATCAAATTAAGATCCTACATCTGTATGCTGATCTGTGGTCAGCTTTCAATTGTCCCATCTAATGGTTAAGGTTGGGATTGTGGAAGAGTAAGTTGATCATAGATCTGTCCATGTGGTTAACTGTCACCCAGAACATTATAGTAAAGCAAGGAGTACAACCGTTAGACAGAGTACAACAGTATTTGTTCTACAGGTGAATACTTTCATGCTTTTATTACTCAGTTGGAACTCTTCACTATGTTTAGCAGATGCTTTCATCTTTCCGTAGCTTGATAACTCATTCTGGAAGAGAGCATATGTTAAATAAATGATATGTAAATATGGGGTGGGTAGTAGTGGGTCCATTCTATAGGCCGAAGCCTCTTATGGCTCTGGGAAAACATGTCTGTGTCCAAATTGCACCATATCCCCTATACAGTGCACTACTTTTAACATGGGCCATAGAGCTCTGGTCACAAGTAGTGCACTATGTATGGAATAGGGACGTTTTGGGACGTACTGAGGGTCTAATTAGAATGGTGTCAGGCACAGAGCGGATCCTATGGTCCAGCTAACACCCTACTCTAACAATGTATAGTGAACACACTCCGAGGGTGTGTGTGTGTGTGTGTGTGTGTGTGTGTGTGTGTGTGTGTGTGTGTGTGTGTGTGTGTGTGTGTGTGTGTGTGTGTGTGTGTGTGTGTGTGTGTGTGGTGCAGAGTAAAACATTTCTCCAAAATATTTCATAACAACAACCAAGAATGTGAACTATTGGCGTCAACACGCCCACTAAAATACTTACATGAGAACAATGTTTTGATTAACTGTATATGCATAATTCCATTCCTCCGCTCACTGTGTTGTGACATCATGACACATGATATGGACAGTGTAACAATAATATATAGCTTAGGTCTTATACAACCTAAAATACAGGTAACTGCCAGAATAAAGGAAACACCAACATAGTGTCTTAATAGGGCGTTGGGCCACAACGAGCCAACAGAACAGCTTCAGTGTGCCTTGGCATAGATTCTACAAGTGTCTGGAACTCTATTGGAAGGATACGAACCTATTCTTCCACAAGAAATTCCTTCATTTTGGTGTTTTGTTGATGGTGATGTAAAACGCTGTCTCAGGCACTGATCTAGATTCTCTCATATGTGTTCATGTGGGTTGAGATCTGGCGACTGAGACACACACACCCTTTAAACCCTCTATGCTTCTTTGAGACCCCTCTTTTAAAGTCACTTAGATGTCTTTTCTAGCCATGGTAGCCAAAATAACGATCAACTGGGCATTTTCTTACATGACACATGGGATGTTTAAATTGCTTAATTAACTCAGGAACCACACCTGTATCGAAGCATCTGCTTTCAATATACTTTGCATCCCTCATTTACTCAAGTGTTTACTTTATTTTGGAAGTTACCTGCATATCTACCATAGCCTACTTATGCCACTGCCAGTATTCATTTTGGATGTTTTTGGGTTGTTAATCTCTCATGGACAGACACATGTAGCATATTTTAGCGTCTTTCAACAGATTGTGCGATGCGACAACCAAAGAGAAACATTGTTCTGCTGGATTTTCGTCACTGATCATTTGGACAAATCACAATTTTGAATTTCAGAAGAGAAGGGAACATTTGGTCCATAGACTTTTCAGAAACTTGCAGAGAGAAGGGGGTGGTGCTAAGGCCCTGCTTCTGCTGCTTGTTCTAGTATATTTTGTAATATGTCACCCCCCCAGAACTAAATTGTGTAGCTGGCGCAAGATTTTAGTTCTGGGTTGGCCAGATTAGTGGGTTGGAGATTCAATCTTTTTTTCTGATTGAAATACACAGCCATACGGCTGTATATACAGAGATGTAAAGCTCAGTGCCAAGCTCTTCCTAATCCACCCCCAAAGATAAATATCTGGCTTTCTAGTAGGTAAACATTTAATCCCTCAAAACTGCATTATCTGCACAGCTGAAGTCCATTAAAAATGATTATCATCATTTGTGGGATCCAGATAAATTGCTTTTCGAGGGCAGCTTAAGGTTTCTGCATTAGTTTATTCCTCAATCATAACATGAGTACTTTTGTTGTAAATAACAAAATGCCCCTCATTAGATATTGCTCCTCTCACTTTCAGAACCATGGACAGCGGAATTTGCAACATTCTTTACGTCACATCACAAAGGAAGTTATGGCTGATTAAAGTCAATATTGTTACGTTCAACCCTATCACTTTCATAGTCACTTTTTATTGTCATTTTCTTCATTTAACCTCTTGAGATGGAAATGTTTTTATGAAGTTGAACATGTGCTCTTTATGACAGAATGTCATAAATGACAAAATTAGACACAATTTTATGACTAAATTAGGTGAAATAAAGAGTTATTTTATAAAATTACTCTGCCCAAAAGGTACTCTATTCCTGAAATGAGCCAAATAGTGAGCAGATATTTATTTTATTTTCAGGAACTGGAGGGTGTGTAATGGATCTCACCCTCCTCTTCTGAGGAGGAGTAGCGAGAAGGATCGGAGGACCAATGCGCAGCGTGGTAAGTGTCCATAATGTTTAATCAAAATGAACACTGAAATACAAAACAACAAACGTGAATAAACGACACAAACGAACCAGTCCCGTGTGGCACAAATACTGACAATAAACACCCACAACTCAAAAGTGAAACCAGGCTACCTAAGTATGATTCTCAATCAGGGACAACGATTGACAGCTGCCTCTGAGAACCATACTAGGCCGAACACAGAAATCCCAAATTATAGAAAAACTAACATAGACAACCCACCCAACTCACGCCCTGACCATACTAAAACAAAGATATAATAACAGAACTAAGGTCAGAACGTGACAGGGTGAGCACAGGGTGACTGTACTAGGCCATGTGTAAGGCTTTTCTGATGTGACAGTGTGTTGTTTGCCAGAGTTGTTTGATGACTAAACATAATAGAATATAGCCAAGGAAGCAGTTTAGGCTATTTTGCTGAGTCAGAGTGTGAAGGAGACATACCTTTATGTGAAAGACACTGGGCTCTATTACTAAATAATTCATGCACAGATTGTGTCATTTTCTACTGTGACAAAAGCTGAAATAATATTTAGCAATTAAGTATTGTATACATGCTTAAAAACACAGACATATATCCTTGTTGGTGATAGAGGTTTATATTTGAGCTGTCTTCTATTGGTTGAGTAGCAATGCAATCATTCTGAAAGAACTCTACACAGTCAGACTTCCATAACATTCCTTTCATAAAAGCTGCAAATGATCAATCTCATTCTAGCTAATTATTGCCCTAATTCATCCAGTAAATTACAGGCCAGGCAGGAAGCCATTTTGTGTCTTCGCTGCCATGCTGATGGACATAAAACGGATGTGTTACCAAAACAACGTTTTGCTGGCTCCATCTCATGCCCTTCTCTTTTTAAAAGAGCAATATAATCCAGCCAAAGCCTTGGACTCACCACTTGATAAACACAAGTGAGATGTCTAAGAGTGAGTGGGTGATGGGAAGGCGGGTGGGGGAGTCAGCAACGGCCCTCCACAAGGCGTCAAGGGATGAGAGAGAGAGAGAGAGAGAGAGAGAGAGAGAGAGAGAGAGAGAGAGAGAGAGAGAAGAGAGAGAGAGAGAGCGAGAGAGAGAGAGAGAGAGAGAGAGAGAGAGAGAGCTATCTCAGCCTCTGACTGATGACTGATGGCTGATGGGTGAGCTTCAGGCTGCATCTCAAATTACACTCTATTCTCTTTATAGTGCACCTCTATTGAACAGGGGGCATAGGGCTCTGGTCTAAAGTAGTGCACTATATAGGGAATAGGGTGCCTTTTGGAATGCACAACAATAACAAGATGCCTGGCTAGCTGGCAGAGATGCATTTTTCTGCCCACTCATCGCTGAGTCGAGTCCAGCAACTCTTGATGTGCTCTTATGCCACCTGAGCGATGTCAACTGTGAGCATTTGGCCTGGCAGCAAAGGCAAGAGGATTTGTGTGTGCATTTGTACACTGAGTATACAAAACATTAAGAACACCTGCTCTTTCTATGACATAGACTGACCAGGTGAATCCAGGTGAAAGCTATGATCCCTTATTGATGTCACTTGTTAAATCCACTCCAACCAGTGTAGATGAAGGGGAGGAGACAGGTTAAAGAAGTATTTTTAAGCCTTGAGACAATTGAGACATGGATTGTCTATAGTGTGCATTCAGAGGGCGAATGGGCAAGACAAAAGGTGCCAGGCGCAGCATTTTGTGTCAAGAACTGCAACGCTGCTGGGTTTTTCATGCTCAACAATTTCCCGTGTGCATCAAGAATGGTCCACCACCCAAAGGACATCCAGCCAAATTGACACAACTGTGGGAAGCATTGGAGTCAACATGGGCCTGCATCCCTGTGGAATGCTTTGGACACCTTGTAGAGTCCATGCTGTTCTGAGGGCAAAAGGGGCATGCAATTCAATTAGGAAGGTGTTCCTAATATTTGGTATGCTCATGTGTATATACATTTGTGTGTATGTCTACATTTGTGAGTTTGTGTGTGTGTGTGTGTGTGTGTGTGTGTGTGTGTGTGTGTGTGTGTGTGTGTGTGTGTGTGTGTGTGTGTGTGTGTGTGTGTGTGTGTGTGTGTGTGTGTGTGTGTGTGTGTGTGTGAACCGCAGTGGCAACACTAGGCCATGTCCAATGTACTGTATGTAATGTTCTCTGACTCCGTGGGAACCCTGCTTCACCACACATTGCATGCAATGTTGAGTGGGTGAGAAACGTTGCTTGCGGCCATTCCAGAGAAGGATTTACATATCTCTGAATAAATGGTACAGATAACATAGAGGACAATGACAATATTTGCTGAATGAATACAATACTCAGAAAACCAGGCATAGGTCAAAACATTGCCATTGCTCACTAAATCAAAAAAGAAAATGTCACTTTTTGGCAGCATACCTAGCAAACCAAAAACATTCCCCGGACATTAGGTCAAATTCCCATTAACATTCCCTATATCAGTGTGTGGGTATGCCTTTCAAATACTTAATATTCCAGTCACATATTATATCATAACACTAGCAGCATTGATGAACGGCATTCCCTTGATGTGACCTGAGGGGTCCATCACTGCCCATATAGGGTTGATGGGAGAGGAATGGGGGTAAAGAATGAGGGGGTGGATCCATACAGTATTGGGCTTACCCCCTACTAAGTGTCACACTACCAGAGGTGTGGCTACCTCTTAGTGGCAGTATGGAGCAGGATAATTCAGAGTACCTGATAATTCTCTCCTGTTCTCTGCTTAATCAATTAGACCCCTGCTCCATCACCCTGTCATATAACTAGCTGGCTCAGGAGAACCTATAGGGGACACACAGCTCGGGGAGACTACTATCAGGGAAATCACATACTAGGACGCAAAGCAATGACGGACTGCAAGTGTAAACAAAGGAGTGTACCCCCCCTGCACTCACACACAGCGAAGGCAAGTTAACCCCCAACAACAACTGTTCCCTGGGCACCGATGACATGGACGTTGATTAAGGCAGCTCCCCAGAATGGCTGGGTTAAATGCGGAAGACACATTTCGGTTGAATGCATTCAGTTGTACAACTACTCTCCTTTTCCACAAATGATCCGGTCACTGTAAAAACCATTCGAATAGCAGCAACAACAAAAACATACACATTTTCTCCTCTTCTCTGCTCGTGACTGCATGTGCTGCTGCATCAGGGAGGGGGGCATCGCCTAGGCAGCCGAAGACTTGTTTTCTACAACAATTTGCTTGTTTCAGCAAGGAGCAACGTTGTAGAGTTCATGTTACAGCAGAAACGGACTCATCCTCATGAATGCCCGGCCGTCATGATGGTTATTTTATTTTAATGACGATCTTCATCCATAACCGTCTGTTACAGCATTATAAATTAATTGTTCCAGCCATAATTGTTATATTCTTAAAGCTGCAATATGTGACTTTTTGGGTGACCCACCAAATTCACATAGAAATGTGAGTTATAGATCTGCATTCTTATTGAAAGCAAGTCTAAGAAGTGGTATATCTGTTCTATGTGTACCATTTCTATGGTACCTGTTCTTAAGTTTTGTTTTTGCATCTTTTTCGGATTTGTACACCAGTTTCAAACAGCTGGAAGTACAATATCTTGGGTTGTTGAAAATATATTTCACAGCGGCTTAGAAGGTACCATGATAAAATACACTTGTTATTAGAATTTTAGCAAATAGGAAATGGTGGACGATTTCTGCATAGTGCATCTTTAATGGAATAAACACAGACCTAGTGTCGATAATCCTGATTAGATTCATATCTGTAAGAGATCAATAACTCAAACACCGTCAACTTAATCACCGCTCAACGAAAACTAAGCGAGGCAATTGCAACCAACAGGCAGAGTTTAACCAAAGCTGTGTGTTGTCGCTGATTTTTTTTAAACCATACTAACAGGGGATTACATGCACCTGCATGCTAAAATTGTTTTGATTTCAACCAAAAACCCACAAAAATTAAGTAGCAGATGAGCTGATCTCCTGTTGTTGCCATGCTACTTGATTAGACTACAATTTAATTTGATTAGAAAATAGATTATATAACTCAATCACGATTGGCTTGATCTAGTTCCACATTTTATATGTGGACAGTTCAGGGATATTTTATTTTCCCTTTTTGAATGACCATGTTTATTAGACAAGTTGTAATTAATGGATTACATAAATTACTAATTAAAAAGTCATATGAGTTTTCCATTGATATAACCTGTATGATATATTGATATAACCAGTATGATATATTGATATAGCCTGTATGATATATTGATATAACCTGTATGATATATTGATATAACCTGTAAGATATATTGATATAACCTGTATGATATATTGATATAACCTGTATGATATATTGATATAACCTGTATGATATATTGATATAACCTGTAGGATATATTGATATAACCTGTATGATATATTGATATAACCTGTATGATATATTGATATAACCTGTATGATATATTGATATAACCTGTATGATATATTGATATAACCTGTATGATATATTGATATAACCTGTATGATATATTGATATAACCTGTATGATATATTGATATAACCTGTATGATATATTGATATAGCCTGTATGATATATTGATATAACCTGTATGATATTGATATAACCTGTATGATATATTGATATAACCAGTATGATATATTGATATAGCCTGTATGATATATTGATATAACCTGTATGATATATTGATATAACCTGTAAGATATATTGATATAACCTGTATGATATATTGATATAACCTGTATGATATATTGATATAACCTGTATGATATTGATATAACCTGTATGATATATTGATATAACCTGTATGATATATTGATATAACCTGTATGATATTGATATAACCTGTATGATATATTGATATAACCTGTATGATATTGATATAACCTGTATGATATATTGATATAACCTGTATGATATATTGATATAACCTGTATGATATATTGATATAACCTGTATGATGATATTGATATAACCTGTATGATATATTGATATAACCTGTATGATATATTGATATAACCTGTATGATATATTGATATAACCTGTATGATATATTGATATAACCTGTATGATATATTGATATAACCTGTATGATATATTGATATAACCTGTATGATATATTGATATAACCTGTATGATATATTGATATAACCTGTATGATATATTGATATAACCTGTATGATATATTGATATAGCCTGTATGATATATTGATATAACCTGTATGATATTGATATAACCTGTATGATATATTGATATAACCTGTATGATATATTGATATAACCTGTATGATATATTGATATAACCTGTATGATATATTGATATAACCAGTATGATATATTGATATAACCTGTATGATATATTGATATAACCTGTATGATATATTGATATAACCTGTATGATATATTGATATAACCTGTATGATATATTGATATAACCTGTATGATATATTGATATAACCTGTATGATATATTGATATAACCAGTATGATATATTGATATAACCTGTATGATATATTGATATAACCAGTATGATATATTGATATAACCTGTATGATATATTGATATAACCAGTATGATATATTGATATAACCTGTATGATATATTGATATAACCTGTATGATATATTGATATAACCTGTATGATATATTGATATAACCAGTATGATATATTGATATAACCTGTATGATATATTGATATAACCAGTATGATATATTGATATAACCTGTATGATATATTGATATAACCAGTATGATATATTGATATAACCTGTATGATATATTGATATAACCTGTATGATATATTGATATAACCTGTATGATGATATTCATATAACCTGTATGATGATATTGCCACAGTATAAATGCTGTCTTAAATGAGAAATTACTTTTTTTTAGTTGTACAACTAAATCACCTTTGAGTCTGCTTTTTTGATAATTTAAAAGATAATTCCCTGTAGAGGGTGAAAATGTAAAGCTCAGCTTTTAGGGAGCAGGAAATTTTGGAAGCAATTAATTGAGATCAGCTGTGCTGGCGATTACAATATTGTTTACAATGATTTTTCTTGTCAGAGTGCACTTACCAGACATTTATATCATGAAAGACACTTAGTGGGATAGCTCAGAGAGAATACAACTGTTGATAGCCTGCAAAGTTTCTGAATATGAGACATATAAAACCAGTTAGCACATCTTGCCCCTCCTTAAAGATCTTGGTTTTGGAACTGAAAGTATGTCTGTCTGGCAAATGGCACCCTATTCCCTATGTAGTACACTTCTTTTGATGATGCACTAGGGAAAATGGTGCCATTTGGGATGTAGACTATGAAACACCGACCCAGTGTCACAGGTGTGGCATACTCAAGAGTTAATAGCTTTCATATAGGGCACCAAATGGGACACACATACAGATGTTGGATCTTAATTTGACCAGTATTGTAGCAGCAAAATAAAACTTATGCAACAGGATTTTAATGTTTAGTCCATGACATTGTTTGATCGGTGGTTAGGCTATTAGCTGGTCAAAATTAGGCTACATGAAAAGTGCAATACTATGTGTAAGTGCAGGTTTTCGGTGAATTTATGTAAATCATGAAGGTCATCTGCAGGAAAATTCTCAGCGAAAAAAGAGTGATCAAATTAAGATCCTACACCTATGGAGGTCACTATGTTCTCTGTCATGGTATCTGCTTATTGGACACTGAGATAGGCCTGAGATGACGGTGCTATTAAGGAGAGAAAGAACCCATAGCTGATATGAACCATGTATGTCCAAAAAAGGTAATTCCACTAAAAGCAAGAAAATGTTTAATGAGTAAATGTCTGCAATAAACTAGGCCTGCTCATTGTATTTAATATGACTACATGGACTCTGCGATGTATGATCCTCAGGTGTGTCTCTGCCTTTAGGAAATATACATTTTACACTATTGGTTTCTTCTGGTTTCAGAAGCCTATTCAGAATTGATATGCAGTCTAAATTCCAATAATAACAATGATATGAGTCTTAGTATATACTAAAGCATTATCCAGGCTCTATAACTACAGTACCATACCTAGAATGAAACCATTTCAGCCATGCACATCCTTGTTTTCACTGTGATTGTTGCATTTGAGTGTCATTCAAAGCGCCCTGTCCAACTCAAAGACATTTCTATTAATGTAGCCTTGTCGTGTAGTGTAGACCTACAACTATGCTGCTATGTTGACGTAACATTCTTTCTGTGGAATGAAAGGAATGGCAGCATGTCAAGAAGCATCTACACTGCATTTTGATGCACAGTGGGTTACTTCGGTTTGTGATTCATAGACCATTCGGTTTTTATTTTGGTTATGAAACTCCCCTGCTGCCTGGGCCTACTGGTCGGCAGATACGCTGTTTATAGACGGTTGGATAAATCGCATCGACATTTGGGTCACCCAATTCTTCTCGTCCGAATTACCCGCAAGACAGCGCCATATCTTGACACTTCGTTAATCATGCTGTGGACCAACATCTTCGACATATTGTAGTGCTCGTGTCTAATAAGGGTGGTGAATATGCCTATTTTTGTGCTTTTCAAAATCGGTTTTTTCACATAGCCTAAACTACATCGCCATCATTTTATCCCTTTTAAAATCTACCTGTTATGTGAAATAGGCTATCATTCACATTTCCATACAGAGCTGCTTCATCCTAGTCTGTGTTTTTCATACAGGCCTTTAGCTCTTAAAACCGGGTGTAAAATTAACAAACTGGCAAATACCCAAATGTGTTAATCCTTCCTTACCTATGCAATCGGATTCGGGATTCCTCCACGGTCTCTATACGCAGGGCCAGAGTAGCGATTGCTTTTTCAATTTTAGACTACTACAATACAAAAATACAAAATATAATTCTGTTGTATTTCATTTTGACGGTACAAATAGAGAACACAAGGCATCTTCACTGACACGCAATCCAAATCAATACAGAATATACTAGCCTACCATTACTGTCCAGTAGGCTAATTCCTTTTTTTTTTAGGAAGGAACCATGCAGTCCCGCGAGGTATAGAACATCGGAAATATGACATGACACAAATAGGCTATGGAGGTAAAATACATATTCCACTGACACCTACCTTCTGTGATGCTGGGGAGAGCGCGCGGCACGAAGGGTAGCGAACGGGGAGTGAGAAATCTCGTAGTGTCATTTGAGTGTGCGTGGGGCTGTGGGCGAGTGAGTGAGTGGGAGGGGCACCAATGTGAGAGAATATTGAACTTGTCGATAGAAAGCTGTACGGTATGGTAAAACATTGACACAACCGAGCCGGTGTTCGCCGATGGTCAGGGACAAGCTCAGTGCCCCAGCAGACATTTAACCCTTTTCACTGGCAGAGAGAGGAGTGTGGCCATTGACTAGCTAGTATTTTAAGAAACACATTCTTATCTGTCTCGTATCAGGGCTCGATCAGAGCATGTAATTACATGTATATTATTATATATCTCTACGCCCCAGTGTGCCCGGGCCTAATCTTGGTTAACCCAGAACTAAAACCTAGAGTCATTTAGTCAGAATCTGGCCATCAGAGATGAGCTCAGACCCTGGCACATTTTTAGTACACACTTCTGTTAAGGTGTCCCTCCTTTCCATATACTTAACATCACGTTCTTGTTTTGTCTTGGACATGACAGTCTGGAACTCATTAGTGGTACTGGCTTTCATTTTATAACACACTGAAACAAACACAGGTCCTAGATCTAAAGGGGAGGCAATCAAATATTCAATTATAGGTTAGTGAACCGCCATCGAGAACCATTCATAATCTGTCGTAAGGGTGCTTTTCAAAGATGACAATTCCAAGTAGCAAAAATACTGAGAAACAGAGACACCCATTTCAGATCCAGTCAAAGGTTCTGATCTGCTGTATTCATATCTGTGTTTTAGTTTCCCTCCATCAGTGTGCTACTGTACTGAAGACCGTATCTGCTCAGATGTGCTGTTGGCAGCCAATTCCCTTTCTGATGGGGATTTAGCATTAGTCCACAGGCTCAGTAATCAGTGTTGTGTGTGTGTGTCTGTATGTGTCTGTCTGTGGGTAAGTGAGTGCATGCAAGTGAGCAAATGTGTCAAATGTGTGTGCATATTGGTGTGTGTGTGTGTCAGTCTTGGATCAATACAGCCAATGAAATGTTGGGCTGGATGGAGAGGAGAGAGGGGTGTGAGACAGACAAACCCCTCACAAACCAGCTCTCCAACTCCCTGTCAGATGAACAATCTTAGGATGCGTCCCAAATCGCACCCTAATTCCATAGCTATGTAGTGCACTACTTTTGACCAGTGACTATTTTGACCAAGTCTAAAGTAGTGCACTATATAAGGAATAGGGTGTGATTTGGGACACAACCATTCTCATTACCCCTAAATGGCTGGTATGCATCAGCTGCTGGAGTGGGTACACACAACTACTGAAGGACCTGAAAACAAGATTGGTCATCAAGCCTCAAAATATCTACCCTGAGCCCTGACCCCTGACCCCGTTTACATCCAAACATCCAATCTACCCTGAGCCCTGACCCCGTTTATATCCAAACATCAATCTACCCTGAGCCCTGGCCCTGTTTATATCCAAACATCCAATCTACACTGAGCCATGGCCCTGTTTATATCCAAACATCCAATCTACCCTGAGCTCTGACCCTGTTTATATCCAAACATCCAATCTACCCTGAGCCCTGGCCCTGTTATATCCTGTAAGGGTTTTCCTGTGGTGAAGTAGATGCGGACCAAAATGCAGCGTGGTGGTTATTCATGTTCTTTAATAAAGAAACTAGACATGAAATAACTAACAAAACAATAAATGTGGAAAACCAAAAACAGTCCTATCTGGTGCAAACACAGAGACAGGAACAATCACCCACAAACACACAGTGAAACCCAGGCTACCTAAGTATGATTCTCAATCAGAGACAACTAATGACACCTGCCTCTGATTGAGAACCATACTAGGCCCAAACATAGAAATACCCAAAACCTAGAAAAACAAACTGAGACTGCCCACTCAACTCACGCCCTGACCATACTAAATAAATACAAAACAAAGGAAATAAAGGTCAGAACGTGACATATCCAAACATCCAATCTACCCTGAGCCCTGGCCCTGTTTCTATCCAAACATCCAATCTATCCTGAGCCCTGACCCCGTTTATATCCAAACATACAATCTACCCGAGCCCTGACCCTGTTTATATACAAACATCCAATCTGCCCTGAGCCCTGACCCTGTTTATATCCAAACATCCAATCTACCCTGAGCCCTGACCCTGTTTATATCCAAACATCCAATCTGCCCTGAGCCCTGATCCTGTTTATATCCAAACATCCAATCTGCCCTGAGCCTGTTTATATCCAAACATCCAATCTGCCCTGAGCCCTGACCCCGTTTATATCCAAACATCCAATCTACCCTGAGCCCTGACCCTGTTTATATCCAAACATCCAATCTAACCTGAGCCCTGACCCTGTTTATATCCAAACATCAATCTAACCTGAGCACTGACCCTGTGTATATCCAAACATCCAATCTGCCCTGACCCTGTTTATATCCAAACATCCAATCTGCCCTGAGCTTGTTTATATCCAAACATCCAATCTGCCCTGAGCCCTGAGCCTGTTTATATCCAAACATCCAATCTGCCCTGAGCCCTGAGCCTGTTTATCTCCAAACATCCAATCTGCCCTGACCCTGTTTATATCCAAACATCCAATCTGCCCTGAGCCTGTTTATATCCAAACATCCAATCTGCCCTGAGCCCTGACCCCGTTTATATCCAAACATCCAATCTACCCTGAGCCCTGACCCTGTTTATATCCAAACATCCAATCTGCCCTGAGCCCTGACCCTGTTTATATCCAAACATCCAATCTGCCCTGACCCTGTTTATATCCAAACATCCAATCTGCCCTGAGCCCTGAGCCTGTTTATCTCCAAACATCCAATCTGCCCTGACCCTGTTTATATCCAAACATCCAATCTGCCCTGAGCCTGTTTATATCCAAACATCCAATCTGCCCTGAGCCCTGACCCCGTTTATATCCAAACATCCAATCTACCCTGAGCCCTGACCCTGTTTATATCCAAACATCCAATCTAACCTGAGCCCTGACCCTGTTTATATCCAAACATCAATCTAACCTGAGCACTGACCCTGTTTATATCCAAACATCCAATCTGCACTGACCCTGTTTATATCCAAACATCCAATCTGCCCTGAGCCCTGACCCTGTTTATATCCAAACATCCAATCTGCCCTGAGCCCTGACCCTGTTTATATCCAAACATCCAATCTGCCCTGACCCTGTTTATATCCAAACATCCAATCTGCCCTGATCCTGTTTATATCCAAACATCCAATCTGCCCTGAGCTTGTTTATATCCAAACATCCAATCTGCCCTGAGCCCTGAGCCTGTTTATCTCCAAACATCCAATCTGCCCTGACCCTGTTTATATCCAAACATCCAATCTGCCCTGAGCCTGTTTATATCCAAACATCCAATCTGCCCTGAGCCTGTTTATATCCAAACATCCAATCTGCCCTGACCCTGTTTATATCCAAACATCCAATCTGCCCTGACCCTGTTTATATCCAAACATCCAATCTGCCCTGAGCCTGTTTATATCCAAACATCCAATCTGCCCTGAGCCCTGAGCCTGTTTATCTCCAAACATCCAATCTGCCCTGACCCTGTTTATATCCAAACATCCAATCTGCCCTGAGCCTGTTTATATCCAAACACCCAATCTGCCCTGACCCTGTTTATATCCAAACATCCAATCTGCCCTGACCCTGTTTATATCCAAACATCCAATCTGCCCTGAGCCTGTTTATCTCCAAACATCCAATCTGCCTGTTGATGAATGCTCCCAGTCCCAGGTGGCTCTGGTCATCATTTAATTTCCCATCCCAGCAACATGGTGGCTTGATTACCATCTTATTGGTTATTGCAGCGACCGTACCCACACCACTCTGTTGAACTGGATGTGTGGGTCTAGGTGGGGGGAGGAGAAAAGCCTGCACTGCGATTGGCTCATATATAATAATCTAAATGATACACATATTGTATCCTGCCATTGTGTTGGATAAAATACAAATAAGTAATACATAATATTCAATAAAAACATAATGATCACCTCAATAACCTAATAGTCCGGACTCCTTTTCCTGGAGTGTTTGTAGAGCTATAGTAATCATAACATTGTTAGGGATGTAAGACTCTATAGGACCTCTTTTAATATATACAGTGGAAATGGTCTGTCGTGGGTAGAGTGATGCTGATGGGAGGGGATGGGCTGGACTAGTGGAAATGGTCTGTCGTGGGTAGTGTGATGCTGAAGGGAGGGGATGGGCTGGACTAGTGGAAATGGCCTGTAGTGGGTAGAGTGATGCTGAAGGGAGGGGATGGGCTGGACTAGTGTTAATGGTCTGTCGTGGGTAGAGTGATGCTGAAGGGAGGGGATGGGCTGGACTAGTGGAAATGGCCTGTTGTGGGTAGTGTGATGCTGAATGAGAAGGAATGGGCTGGACTAGTGTAAATGGCCTGTCGTGGGTAGAGTGATGCTGAAGGGAGGGGATGGGCTGGACTAGTGTAAATGGCTTGTTGTGGGTAGTGTGATGCTGAAGGGAGGGGATGGGCTGGACTAGTGGAAATGGCCTGTTGTGGGTAGAGTGATGCTGAAGGGAGGGGATGGGCTGGACTAGTGGAAATGGCCTGTCGTGGGTAGAGTGATGCTGAAGGGAGGGGATGGGCTGGACTAGTGTAAATGGCCTGTCGTGGGTAGAGTGATGCTGAAGGGAGGGGATGGGCTGGACTAGTGGAAATGGCCTGTTGTGGGTAGAGTGATGCTGAAGGGAGGGGATGGGCTGGACTAGTGGAAATGGCCTGTCGTGGGTAGAGTGATGCTGAAGGGAGGGGATGGGCTGGACTAGTGTGAAGGGACTTTCAGCTGTGACTCAAGCAGCAGCTGCTGGGTGGGACAGCCCAGACTGAAATAGATTCACAGTGCCACAACATCCACACTTACACTTGGCATAGAGGGGGAGAGAGAGAGAGAGTATGGGAAAGAGAGAGAGCGATGTATGGGAAAGAGAGAGAGGGAAAGAGAGAGAGAGAGAGAACAGATAAGCATAGGCAGGAGATAGATAACGCTAGAGAGAGAGGGTTTGTGTATGTGTTCACGTGTGAGTGTGTGTAAGAAAGAGAGAGAGATAATACAATTCCTTGGACCAATTTGAAGTGCCTCTGTCTCACAGTAGGAAAGGCAGTTTCGTCATTGTACACTGTCTCTGTTTTGACTGGATTATAACATGACTATTCTCTGATGTAAAAATAGTCTTCAACAATGGGTTCTGGGAAATAAAAGCAATCCTACAGAGGGACAATATTAAATTATATTACTACTTGGGAATTACAATGAATATCTCTCTATTGGTTCTTCCTGTATTTTATCAGCAGATCACCCCAGCATCGATGCAAAGAATAGTGAGGTAGTACTATTACTGTAGCCTGTAACTTCATGTTAATTACAGTTAAAGTATTTTATATACATTGTATATTGTGAGCAGTAGGACCGAATCTTTTGCTATAACTCCATCTCTCTCCCGTTTGAAATTCATGCAGCGTACTAACAACACCCAGGGCTGGCTATAGGCTACAATACTGTACAACTGCATCACCTCAAATGAGTTATGGGCTAGTTCTAACCTCAGACAACTGTTAGAGCACAGATCAACCTGCCTGCCACACCCTTTCCTCCAGACAGACATGCTGCTTCTCTCCTTTATGAATTATCTCAGCTATTCCACCCTTCTTCCTCCTCCCTCCCCTCCTGACCGTCCCTCAATCCCTCCAACATACACACTTCTGCATGCCCACACAGACAGACAGACAGACAGACACACACACACACACACACACACACACACACACACACACACACACACACACACACACACACACACACACACACACACGGCAGCTGGCCAAGGTCAGTGGGCTGTCCACAGCGTGTATGTGTTTCTGAGAGGCTGAAGCATTAACACCCTCTCTATAAACAGTGGAGTCGAATCAGAATAGTTTTCAACTATTGTTTTGTAATTGGATCCTATCAACTGTGATTCCATGGGGGAATTACTGTCATTTGTTTCTTCCAAGTATACAGGTCAGAGAGTTAAGGGGCAGGGTAGTGTGATATTCTTTATTTTACAATCCCAAGATAAATATATTTAAAGATATGTGCGTTATCCAGAGCCATATACTATAAATACAACTCTGGTGATAACCATTAGTTAACCATTAGTTAATAATTAGTTATTGATTAGTTAACATTAGTTAATCATTAGTTAACCACTGATTAACTATTAGTTCATCGTTAGTTAACCATTAGTTAACCATTCATTAGTTATGAGTTGACCATTAGTTAGCCATTAGTTAACTATTAGTTCATCATTCGTTAGCCATTAGTTAACTACTAGTTAACCATTAGTTAACTATTCATTTTGTAATCTGAAGTCTTTTAGTCTTTTCTTCTGTAGAAAGTGTCACTGACCGAAGTGGGTGTTACTCATGTTGATTCTTTAGTCAGAATAGAATATGCCCATTGTTCAACTGTCCCAGGGTCTCATTTATGAAATGTTCTTAGATTTATACAACTTTTTGTGTGTGCAATAGTTTCTTAAAATATGAGAAAATCAGGTTTATATAATGGATACACCGATGAATAAAGTTGTGTTGTTCACAAATTAGCATTTATAAATTACACAATTTCATTCAAATTTTTCCCACAATTTCATTCACATTGTTGCTATGGATGAAGGTTTTTATAAATGCGACCCCAGGACCCTTAAGCTGCTATTTCTGAGCTCAGATCCTATTGTCTGTCTGTATGGTCTTGTCCTTCTCTAAAGACATCTTAACTTCTGTTTCCATCAGATTTCTCTATTGACTGGGCCCAGCCCCTCTGGCTGAAATCAGAACCTGGGTAGGATTTGTGTGTGTGTGTGTGTGTGTGTATATCCGTGTGTCTGCATGCATGTGTGTATGCGTACTTTAGCGTGTGTGTGTGTGTTTGCATGGCGCAGCACCCAGCAGAGCAACAGATCAAAGGGACCGGACCAGAGGGGACTCTCTCTGCTGATCTACGGCCCTCGGTCCTCCTCACGTGTCGACTGCAGGGGAGCAGAGGAGCAGATCAATAACCTGACTCTGAATTATTAATCAGACATTATAATGCTGAAAAGACTGATGATGTCTTCACGAGGACTGGGATTTTACCAGAGTGATACGTTTTTGACAGTACGGCACTTAACAATGATTAAAAACCTAACGGAAAGCTCTATAATGACTCTATGTGTCACGTTCTGACCTTTATTTCCTGTGTTTTGTATTTAGTTAGTATGGTCAGGGCGTGAGTTGGGTGGGCAGTCTATGTTTGATTTTCTATGATTTGGGGTTTTCTATGTTTCGGCCTAGTATGGTTCTCAATCAGAGGCAGGTGTCATTAGTTGTCTCTGATTGAGAATCATACTTAGGTAGCCTGGGTGTCACTGTGTGTGGGTGATTGTTCCTGTCTTTGTGTTTTGCACCAGATGGGACTGTTTTAGGTTTTCTCACATTTGTTGTTTTTGTTAGTTATCTCATGTGTAGTTTCTTTATAAATTAAAGAATATGAATAACCACCACGCTGCGCTTTGGTCCGCCTCTCCTTCAGATGAAGAGAACCATTACACTATGTCTTTGTCCCAAATAGCAACCTATTTCCTATAGTGCACTACTTAGACCAGGGTTTTTTCCCATAGCCTGTAGTCAATAACTTACAGTAACGGTAATGTAGAGGTAAGTAGATTTATATGATTGTAATTGAGCACTAAATACACTGTGTGGATATGAGTGAGCTTTACATTACATTTTTTAAGTCATGTATTTGGATGAATAGCTAAGGCATGGGCTCTTTCTTAGTCCATTTTTCTGCAATTCCTTGCTTCCTATCTCCTTGCCTCCTTTTTAACTCCTGATTAAAAGTCTAAAAGTATTGGATTTTAAATATACTTAAGTATCAAAAGTAAAAGTACAATTATAATAATTAAATTCCTAATATTACGCATACCAGATGGCACCATTTAAATGTTTACATTTTTTATTACGGATAGCCAGGTGTACACTTCACAACTGACACCATTACAAATTAAGCATGTGTGTTTATTGAATCAGAGATCAGAGACAGTAAGGATGACCAGGGATGTCCTCTTGATAGGTGTGTGAATTAGACAATGTTTTTGTCCTGCTAAGAATTCAAAATGTAATAGTACTTTTGGGTGTCAGGGAAAATGTATGTAGCTAAAACTACATCATTGTCATTAGGAATGTAGTGAAGTAAAAGTTGTCAAAAAAAACAAAATAGTAAAGTAAAGATACCCCAAAAAACAACTTAAGTAGTACTTTAAAGTATTTTTACTTAAGTACTTTACACCACTATGTAAATGTTGTATAGAAAAAAACAAGAACCGGCCACTATTGAGCAGGAATCATTCTGGCGTTCTACCCGGTCAGCATTATGATCAGACATTAGAATGGAGGGAGAGGTAGAAGGAAAGTGTGATCACGGTGTTAAAACATGACATCTCAAAGCCAGAGAAAGACAGCTTTACTGACACCGTGATACCATGTTACATAGTGAGGTTCGTCTGCCTTCCCAAAGGAGCGTGTTTGTTTGTGTCTGTGTGTGTACGTGAGTGTACGTGCATGCATGCATGCTTTGTGTTTGTGTGTGTGTTCTAATGAGCTGGGGTTTAAATGTGGAGCTCAGCTCTTCTGTGTCAGCCTCTCTTCTCTGGCGGCCATCCATCCCTCATCACTTCCTGCCTGTCGCTTCCCCTGGTTACAGTGTCCGTTATTCCTCAGACGCCCAGTCAGCACTGCAGGTGCTGTGTGTGTGTGTCATATTGCGTAGCATCTCAACATTTTAAAGATGCTTCCTCACTGATTTAGTGGTCCTTATTTCCCAGAAAGACAGACGGATAGATATAGAGACAGACAGGCAGAAACAGACAGACAGAGAGACTAACTGACAGACAGACGGACAGACAGAAAGAGAGACAGACATACAGACGAACAGACAGACGGACAGACAGACAGACAGACAGACGAACAGACAGACGAACAGACAGACGAACAGACAGACAGACAGACGAACAGACAGACAGACAGACGGACGGATGGACGGACGGACAAACAGAGAGACGGACAGACAGAGAGACAAACGGACGGACGGACGGACGGACGGACGGACGGACGGACGGACGGACGGACAGACAGACAAACAGAGAGACAGAGAGACAGACAGACAGAGAGACGGACAAACAGAGAGACAGACAGATGGACAAACAGAGAGACGGACAGACAGAGAGACGGACAGACAGACGGACAGACAGAGACAGACAGATGGGCAGTCATACGGACAGACAGAGACAGACGGAAAGACAGAGAGGCAGATGGACAGACAGTCGATCAGTCGATCTCTCAATCCCTCAATATGCAATCAGTTAGTGGATAACCTAGGGAAGGAGTTCCAGACATGTCGTCTCCAACAGCATTGAGCTCCACTGCCACTATTGGCTCCAGTTCCCCTGAGAGCTCCTCCAGAACGGTGAGGATGGAGACAGCCCGGCTTTGTGTTTACGCCATCAGTCTGTACTGTAGCACTGTTGATCCTTAATTCATTGAGCGGTGTGGGGGTGACAGCTGTGTGTGTGAAGACCGTCCCTGCCTCCCCTGGCCCTCACTCCTTTCCCCTCCTCTCCCCCTGCCTCCCCCTCCTCTCTCCTCCTCTCCCCCTTGCCTACCCTCCTTTCCCCTCCTCTCCCCCTGCCTCCTCCTCCTCTCCCCCTTGCCTACCCTCCTCTCCCCTCCTCTCCCCCTGCCTCCCCCTCCTCTCCCCCTGCCTCCCCCTCCTCTCCCCCTTGCCTACCCTCCTCTCCCCTCCTCTCCCTTCTTCTCCCCCCTGCGTCCCCCTCCTCTCCCCCTGCTTACCCTCCTCTCTCCCCTGCCTCCCCTCCTCTCTCCCCTGCCTCCCCTTCTCTCCCCCTGCCTCCCCTCTTCTCCCCCAGGACAGTAAGTGATTGTCTATGTTACCAGATTCTCCCTGAGCAACATCAGTCAGAGGTTATGTCCCAAATGGCACCCTATTCCCTATATAGTGCACTACATTTGACAAGCAGAGCCATATGGGCCCTGGTCAAAAGTAGTGCAGAACATAGAGAATATGGTTCCATTTGGGACACAGACAGTTAGTCCATGGTGAAGGAAGTAATACAGTAGACTGATATTCACTGACTAATGAGCAGACGATGACGGGTAGGTTGATTACATACGTGGATGTGCTGGTGTCCATTTCATCGTGATGTTATGCTGTCTGTCAATTAAAATGAATCTAAACCATTTGAAATGAGGAGGTGTTGTTTATGCTATCTCATGGAACACTCCTAGACGTTACAAGCCGAAGTAGAAAGAATGACAACAAATGGTCGGTAAGAGGAGACAAGGAACTATGTCCCCTTAATCATGTTTGGCCACTTCCTTGCTGGTTTCATCTCAAAGACACCGCCTGAGGTTTGACATAATAAAAATAATGAACTCAATAAGCAATGAATCAAATGTGATGTGGGTTTTCGTTTAACGCCTGGTTGTCTCACTAGCCAACAGAGTCCATCACCAGCATGACCTCTACTGTCACACTGAAGCAGATCATTACACTCCCTCTCCATCTCCTCACAGAGACACCACTGACCCCTCTGTTTCTAGGAGTTACCCTACCCACCCTTCTCTCTCTCTCTCTCTCTCTCTCTTTGTATCTATCTATCTATCTATGAGCCCCTAACCAACAATCCTGTTTTTTAAAAACAAGAATAAGAAATAAGATTAACAGTGTCAGTGGTCCTGTCTAGGTGTGTCAGCAGTCCTGTCTAGTTGAGTTTGTGTGTGTGTGTGTGTGTGTGTGTGAGAGAGAAAGAGCGAGAGCATGTCTGTGTGTGTGTGTGTGCCTGTGTGTGTGGCTCCTCTAATGCAGTGAGGCAGAGTGAAAATAAATCTGGGTCTAGAGCAAGAAGGACACTGGCTCCCTTTCAGGACATATGTCCCGCAACAGAGGGCCAGTGCCATCTCCCCCTGCCCTCCGTGATCCTCCATGGTCCCTACCAAGACTAGCCAGCCTTCCATGTCTGCCAGAGAGAACCTTAGCCTGGGAGAGTCTGTCTGTAAGGCAGTGGGGTATTCATGGATCAACCAATGGTTAAAGCATAGTCATGCAGGTAAACTATAGTCACTAGTGCTGTTACAGTAAACACTATGTTGCAATTCTGACTCTGACTCTGAGTCCATTTTTCAGATGTATGTTTGGCAGAGAGGGATAAATACAGACACGTTAGTCAGTAGGAGAAAACCTTTCTGTTTCTGTCACTGCGACCACACCACTCCACATGCTGCAAGACAGAAATGTCACACAGAAAACAAACATTCCTAAGTACTGCTTTAAACTGGATCTATAATGACACAAGATGAGACCCAGATGCAGACACAGGAGGCAAATAGTTGGAGTTTTACAATGTTTATTAATCCAAAGGGGGTAGGCAAGAGAATGGTCGTGGACAGGCAAAAAGGTCAAAACCAGATCAGAGTCCAGAAGGTACAGAGTGGCAGACAGACTCGTGGTCAAGGCAGGCAGAACGGTCAGGCAGGCGGGTACAAGGTCCAGAAACAGGCAAGGGTCAAAACCGGGAAGACTAGAAAAAGGAGAATGCAAAAGGCAGGAGAACAGGAAAACCGCTGGTTGACTTGGAAACATACAAGACGACTGGCACAGAGAGA